>NW_028234407.1:19184234-19189234 GCF_977035675.1 Penaeus japonicus
AGTGAAGTCTTTTTTTAATATAAAACACTAGATCATTGCTTTGTTTCTAAGTTATAAACCGAAACTATATGGTCGAAAGATATTTATGAAATTGTATTTAATTTCGACTAATAATTGTATAATTTAGATTTTCTTTGTTTGAATATAGAAAATGAAGGTGGAATGATAGAGAGCTTTTTTTCTGTTTAAAGATTTTATCAAAACATTTAATCAGTAAGATTATATCTACTACTGGCGGAGATATTTCCTTTGTTTCTTTTCTCTGAATGTTTAATTTGTAAAGATCATATCTGAGGCGGAACTGTGACTTCCATGGGTTTCAAATATGCTGCTCTCTCATGGCATAATTTGCCTATATTAAAACGAAAGAAAATGTAGATGAAAGAGTACTTAAAAACTGCAGAATATGTATATATATTTTTTTTCAAAACTAAACTAATTATTGTGAGAACATTAAATTTTCAATTGTCTGCTTTTTTATAGGATATAAAGCTAGATAAAGTAGAATGAAAAATGTTGAAGTTAGTAGGATGGAAGGAAACAAGACGAAATAGGATGAAATGTTGCAGGTTGAGATGAAACAGAAAAGAAATGAACTTGACTAAAGCAAATTAATGATAATGATATCCAAACTGATATAAACTTCATATAGATAACGGAACTAAATATAAGATATGGAAAAATACATATAAGGAGATAAGAAATTTTCGAAATTAGGAAAAAAATTAAAAAGGAAAGATAACATAATACAAAACAACACGAAAGAAAATATAATAGAATGAACCTAGATAAGACCAAACAACATGAAAAAAAAAAAAAAAGTAAATAAAAAAATAACAACATAAAAAACATAGAAGAATAAAAGCATTAAAACAAATGTAGCCTAATGAATTACCGTAATCAATCTAGCATACAGAAAATACTACACAAAAATATGTATTCATTAGAAAGTTATAAAAAAAAACAAAAAAACTACCCGTTTACCATCCCTTAAAAGACGACGTAAAGTGTCCTTGCGGTCAAAAACAGGGAAAGGAACATACCTACGTAGTCAGGATAATCTCCTATTTTTACTGTACCCTATTTTCTATTTTCTAATGTTTGTACGTGTCGCTGCCACTCTATATTGCTTGACTGACATGTTTGCTTCTCCGTCAGGCTTTTTGATGCTCTGTGCTTGGAATGTGTTAGAAATCGCACCTCTGGGGAGCTCTGGTCTAGGGGAGTCGCAAGGGTAAGGGGATACTCTTTTATTTATTATTTCATTTCATTTCATACATTATTTTATTTCATTGATTTTTTTCTTCTGAGTCGCGACTGTTGTTCTTTATATTGCTGTTTTCTGTTACTTTTTTTCTTTGCTTTTGGATGTCTTCATCTCATTATTATCATTATTTTTAAAAAATAAAATTTGTCTTGTAAGAACACGTAAGGAAATGCAAATATGAATATGCTTGTGGGTAAACCCGTACGTATAGTTTCGCACACACACACGCACACATACACACACACACACACACACACAAATCCTCACACAAGCAATAACATATAGTTTGGTGAAATATCTCTAAAAGGTTGTATCACTTGTTGATATCCCAGTCCTAGTTGTCACATAGTAAAAACAATACCTTGCTGTTTATACGCCATTAATTTCTAAAAAATATTTTTTATTTTTCGATATCAAAAGGAAATTACACGCTTACGTAAGAACAAAGATTTTATTTTCTATTGAAAATATATAACCAGGCATTTCTTTTGTTAGTAACAAAGATATATATATATATATATATATATATATATATATATATATATATATATATATATATATATATATATATAGAGAGAGAGAGAGAGAGAGAGAGAGAGAGAAACAATAAGGAAGAAGAAAAAACGAAGAGAGTAAAAGGCATAAAGAGGACCCTTTGTTTGTGATCTAAGGTGAACTGTCCAGATAGGAGATCTCTTCGTTAAGAAACTGATACCGCGACGTGGGAGATACAGGCAGGTGAGGAGACCGATAAAGATGGAGATTTCTCAAATAATTTTCGAAATGTTGATAAGCTACAAATTACTGAAGACGAAGACACGAAAGCTTAAATAAATTGTCTTTTTTATGATGAAATAAAGAACGAAAAGGTAAACAAAGGACGCAGGCATATCCGATGTGCATCCGATTAAATGATTCCGGTCCTTCGATCTAAGATTACGGCGCTCGGTTCCAGCGCTGGTATACACACACACACACACACACACACACACACGGAAAATGGTTAATAGATGTTAAGGTCATATGAAAGCTTAAGAGTGCGTTTAGGGCTAGTATTAGAGTATATTATGTTCTTGCTTTTTTTAGGTGCATCACTGAGCATGCAATCAAGCACACTCTCAAGCACTCTCATAGACTGTGTCTGGACTCAAGGGCTGTGAGTCATTGGTCAGTGTGTGTGTGTTGTCTGAGGTACTGTGTTCTGTGTCTGAGTATGTGAATGAGTCTGGGTCTGTGTCTGGTCTGTGTCTGTGAATGTGAGTAAGTGTGGTGTTGTGTGTGGTGTGTGTGTGTGAGTGTGTGTGTGTGTGTGTGTGTGCGTGAGTGGTGTGTGTATGGGGAGTGTTGGGGTGTCTGGAAGTGAGGTGGGTGTGAGTGTGTGGTGGGTTGGTGTTAGTATCTAAATATATTTTCATATAAAATATTATATTCTCTCACTATATGTGAGTGAGTGGTGCGTGAGTGAGTGATGAGTGAGTGAGTGAGTGTGTATGAGGTGTGGGTGATTGTGTGTGTGTGGGTGTGGTGTGTGGGTGTGTGTGTGTGTGTTTGTGTGTGGTGTGTTGTGTGTGAGTTCGTGTGAGTGTTAGGTGTGGGTGTGAGTTTTCGTGTGGTGAGTGGTGTGTGTGATTGTGTGTGTGAGTGTGTGTGTGTGGTAGGGTGTGTGTTGGTTCTATGTGTCAGTATGTGAGTTTGTGAGCAGAGTTAGTGAGTGAGTGAGAGTGAGTGTGTGTGAGGTTGAGTGAGTTTTTTTGGGACAATCTGATCAAGTTGTGTGTTTGATTGTTGAGAGAGATAGTGATTTATCATATAAGATTTAATATATATAGGTAGTTTTTTCTTAGATTTATTTTTATATATATTTTATATATATATATATAGATATATTTACATGAGAAATATATATATATATATATATATATATTTATATATATATATTTTTTATAGATATTTACTAGAACACTCAATACACACACACACTACAATACACACAGACACACACACACCACACACACACACACACACACACAATATATTTAAGATATTGTTAGAGATATATATTTTTATATATTTATATATATGAGATATATTATAGTTATAGACATATGCATATAAAAATATGTGAGGTATATATATATATATTTTGAATATATATATTTAGTTAGATATATATGTATATATTTATATATATATAGATTTATATATATATATAGTTAATATATATATATAGTAGGTATATATTTATGGTTGTTTATATACAGTGATTTTTATAGATATATTTTATTTAGATATTATATATAGATATATATTATAGAGTGGTAGTCATTTACATATATATATATTGGATATTTATTATATATATTATATATATAATATATAGTATATTTATAAAATAGTATATTTAAATTATATATATATATATTATATATATTTATAATATATATATATATTGTATTTTATTGGTGTAGTGTTGTGTGTGTTTGGGTTGTGTGTTGGTGTTGAAGGGGTTGTTGGTATGGGTTGTGGTTGTATTGTGGGGGGTATGTATGTGTGGGTAGTGTGGGTGTGTGTGGGTGTGTGTGTGTGTGTGTGTGTGTCTGTTTGTATATCGTTATATATATTCACTCACTCACTCACACCAACACAACGCACAACAAACAAACTCAACCACTCAGTTATTTATTTATTTATATAGATAGATTATATTTATTGATATATATTTTATGGAGTTTTTATACATATAGGTATGTTTATTTAGATAATATTACATATATATATATAGATTTTAGATATTGTTCATATTATATAGATTTATTTATAGATTTATATATTGATTGTTGTGTACAGATTATTATGGAGTGTGTTGAGTGTGTGTGTGTGTGTGTGTGGGAGTGTGTGTTTGTGTTTGTGTGTGTGTGTGGGTGTGTGAGGGAGTGAGTGGGTGGGTGTGTTGGTCCCGAGTGTGTGTGTGTGAGTGTGTGTGTGTGTTGAGTGTGGGTGTGTGTGTTGTAGGGTCTGTATGTATGTGTTAGTGTGTGTGGTGTGTGTGAGTGAGTGTGTGTGTGTGTGTGTGTGTGTGTTGAGTGTGTGTGTGTGAGTGTGAGGTGTGGTGTTTATTAGTGTGTGAGTGGAGATTGATTGTGTGATTGTTTAGATGTTTTTGAGATAATAGAGAGATTTTATTTTATATTTATTATTTATAGATATTATATATAGATGATATATATATATATATATATATATATATATATATATACATATTTCTATACTTAGAGTCGCCAACATCCCGTGAGTATCTATTTTTTTCTCTTGCAAGGAGACTGCAAGTGCCACCGATACCTTGCCAGGCCCTTTCCATCCGGGCGGTGGGTATTGCAGGCAGCAACCAGCAAGGGGGAGTCAACGACACCCTCCCTCGCCCCCGATAGCCACACATCGCCCGCTGTGGTTGACAAATGTAACCGATCCTTTTAAACATTTGCAAGCGACAGTATCAATTGCAGGAGCGAGCGGGGAGGGTGGGGGGGGGGTATCCGGGGGGGGGGGAGGCGGAGGGGGGGGGGTGGGGGGTGGCGGGCCCCGCGGGTGTCTGGACATGCTGAGCGGGGATAGGCTGGGAGCGCGCGCTCGCCGATCTCTCGCGTGGGCTATCGTGCGATTCTGGATAGCTGTGGTTCTTGGGGGACGAGAGCTATTTGTCTTTCCTGTCACCTCTGCCGGGAGCCCAGGACCG
>NW_028234407.1:19196734-19199234 GCF_977035675.1 Penaeus japonicus
ATGTTACCACTGACAAACAAACGCTCGCACGCAAAAGGAATAACAAACATATCCAATCTAATGACGGCATCAACAATAATACATTTATACACAATATATAAGAAAAGAAAGAGATAACAAGAGTTGTGAAAAAATACACAAGACACAACAGATCTAACAACAACGATCTTTAGCTTTTCTTTTTTAATTTTTGTATCTAACTGAAATGCCTTTCTGGCGATTCTGTACTAATTCCAAGGAAGACCTTACTGACTCGACGTTTTAACTGATCAACACAAAGGATATTCAACTGACTTCATTGTTAGATGGCTATAAATTCTCCATTGGATATATCCATACGGGCATGTATTTTAAAGTTGATCGATTATACATTTATAAACATTGAGATATATGCATATATGAGTATATATATTTGTGCATATTAACATCCAAACACACACACACACAAATACACACATGATATCTATCTATCTACATATATATATATATATATATATATATATATATATATATATATATATATATACACACACACACACACACACACACACACATACATCTCTCTCTCTCTCTCTCTCTCTCTCTCTCTCTCTCTCTCTCTCTCTCTCTCTCTCTCTCTCTCTCTCTCTCTCTCTCTCTCTCTCTCTCTATATATATATATATATATATATATATATATATATATATATATAATCCCAATTTTCGTTTGATCAGCCTACTTAAGTAAGGGATTATGGTTCATGTCTTTATGAGAGACGCTTGTAACATGCATACATACATACATATGCATAAACATACGGACAGCTAGACGCACAGCCAGACAGATAGATTATAGCCAGGTAGACCTAGTGTTTTTTGCTCGCGACCTGGCCGGCCTGAGTTGGAGAGCCTCGCGCCCCGCTGAAACGCGACTCCCGGCCGCCCGCCCGCCCGACCGACCAGCCGCTCGTCCGTCCGTCACCCGAGCCAGGGCGCCGTGCAGGACCTTCCTCCTTGCAACATCCAGGATCCTTGCAACTTTCTTTGGTTTACCTGAACGGTCATGTATCTAAAGGGTTTTGACACTTGCATCCTTTAGCCTTGAGACCAGACAAGAAGAGTTAAATGATAGCCAGACTTGCCTGGGACAGCCAGAAACATCTTGCAGTTCCTCTTATTATCATTACTATCATCATTATTATTATCATTATCGTCAGTATCATTATTACCGGTATTATTAGTATTGTTATCGTTAGTATCAGTATCATCTTTACTTTCATTAGTATTATCATCACCATCATTATTAGTATTATTATTATTATCAAAATTATTATCATAACTGTTATATATACATATACATCTATATATTCTTTTATTCACACACACGCGCACATATCAGTGACATTTCTGGTATGATTAAGCATTCGAGTGAGCACATCCTAAAACCATATCCAAGTATACATACATAGACAGTCACTTCACAAAGTCTCATGCATATAAAGAATGCAGTAAAACTCATAAAAATACATACAAGCACACTAAAGCATACCTACACATTCCGCTCATAAAATACCCCCCCCCCTCACTAAAACCTACAGAGTTAAGAACATGCGCATACACTTAAGCGGAGACACTCAGTATTTGTCCCACGGTTGCCTGCCAGACGACCTCAGGATATTCGCTTTTTACTTTTCTCCTTTCTCTTTCTCACCTTATCCTGCCTCTCCTTACCCTCCCCCTCTTCTCCCTCCGGCAGGACACCCCCTAGAAGGACGCCGCCCCAGCTGGACGACTTTTTGCTGCTCGGGACCCCCGCCTTCCACTCCTTTCCAAACGAGGGAGCGAAGGTCTTCCAGTGTCCAGTCGCTGACCAGATGTTGACCAACCGGCGAAGTCATCAGTCGTCCTTCGGGCCTTTTGAGCGAGAGGGTTAAAACAAAGGTAACAACATCATTCGCCCATTACGATGGTTACGTCACAAGTACCTTCCGGGCCTCGCCCCCCCCCCTTCCTCATTGCATTGTGCTGGTTTAAAGTCAGTTTGGTGTAGGTGTACGATCGCCGTCTCGTGGTACTTGGACCCTGAGGGAATGGCGAATGAGGAAGCTTGCGTGTGTGTGTAAATGTGTGTGCGTTGGGCCGAGGGGGTTATACGTGGATAGCAGGGTAGAGGAGGGACGGACAAAGGGCATGGGATCGACACATTAGAACAGAATAAAGGGCGGAGCGAAGGGAAGGGGGCAGGAACCAAAAATGAAGAAGAGGTCGGCGGACTAATAGTGGAAGCCGAACTGAAGGCGATGGAAGGGGGGGGGGGGATGAGAGGAGGAGGAGAAGGAAAACAAAAAACAAAAACAAAGCTTGGACGCAGATGAGGATAAAAAAGGATTACATGGAAGAATATACGGTTTAACGGATTTCAGACAAGCTAACCGAAATCTCCGAAATATTTGCGCCAAAAAAGAAGAAGCAAAGACAACCATTACAGTTAATCGTCACGGGAGGCTAAGTCATAAGGTCC
>NW_028234407.1:19221734-19244234 GCF_977035675.1 Penaeus japonicus
TTGAACATTGATTACCCATAATAGATCTCTAAAAAATATGTATTTATTTTTTTCTTTATCTAGAAATGTTGATTATGTGATTCTGAGGTTTCGAAGGCTCATCCTCCCGCTTGTCTTTTTCACCTAAATACAAAATATTGTCAATATGTTGGACATGGGGTGATTGTCCATTTAGAAACTCGCCAGTAACTAAGCGTTTTTAAAGATATCTAAATGTTTTAAGAGATACATCCTACATGAAGAACTGAATATATATGAACCAATTACTGTAGCCTATACCGTTTATGTGTGATGAAATCTAAAACTTTGCAGCGTTACTCATCCGGTCCTAATTTTACCAAGCTAACTTCAGTCAAGACAGACTGATAATTGAGCTGTTTGATGATCGAATTTCTCTCTTTTACAACTCGAAAATACGAAATGAAAATATGAAGAGTGAAGAACAAGGTCAAAACATCGCATCTATAATGTCGATAGTATGATATTTGTCCATATAAAAAAGCTATTAATGAAATATTTAGCCATTCTCATCGTTCTAAGACTAAAGTAAAGCTGATCTTGTGTACATAATTGTTTTTATGACACTGTAATTTAGTCACGCATTTCGTCTCAACCATCAAATGAAAATAATTCTAACGGAGAAGACAGCCAAGAACACTCTTTAAGCCTGCGATATCTACATCTTGCTAGAAATATGTGCACATGGCTGAATGTAAAAACAGAATACCGTCTTTAAGACTACTACAGGCAAAGTTTACTAGATACTACGAGACGCAAGCAAAAAGTTTAAAACTGACACGCTGGCAACTCTACAGCATTTCAAGGTCACTGTCAAGGAAGTTTAATTTTTTTCTGTTCTTCAGACTCTCTGATTTATTGTATACGGGAAGGAGAAGGCGTGGCTAAAGGTAGGAGGGCTATATATTGGGGCACCTCCAAGCAGCACACACATCTCCTCTTCTTAGGACTTGCTGACAACATGAAGGTTCTTGCTCTTGGTGAGTGAACGAGGCTGAAGAAATCTCCATTCCTGGCTGTCCATAAGTTTTAATCTGACGATTCTTTTACACTTCTAAGATCAGACATGAGATCTGAACGGATTCCAATTTTCAAAATCATATTAATAGAACAAGTTTGCATGAACGCTGTTTCAACAAGCAAGATTTGAAGAGACATAACCATAAGCAATTTCTGTACAATCATGTAAGATTGTTTATAATATGAAACGAGCATGATAATACACGGAACCCTGTGATATACTTTTTATGATATTCATCTCAGGAAATGTATTAACTGTCAGACATATAAATTTTTCTTGCTCTTTATGGATATAACTAATGGTTCACGTTTTCACTTCTTATTCGTTAAAAAGGACAGGAATATAGATACTGACTCTTTATTTCATATTTTCATTAGCATACATTATTTCTTCATTACAGTCGCTGTGTTGGTGGGCGTGGCCGCCGCCCTTCCCGGCCTTCGTCTTCGCCGCGACTCGTCTCCTCTGCGCTTCGAGCTGCCCTCCAACGCCTCGCTGGTTCTAGGTAGAATTAACACTGGCTTCGACTGCGCCGATCTGCCCTACGGTTACTACGCCGACACCAGCAACGACTGCGCCCTGTTCCACGTGTGTCTGCCCTACATCGACAACAACGTGTACATCACCCGCCACTTCTCGTTCATGTGCGGCGAAGGCACCATGTTCGACCAGGAACGTCTCGTGTGCGCTTTCCCCGAGGAGGCCCTTCCCTGCTCCGAGGCTGCCAACTTCCTCAGGTCCAACGAGTACTTCGGTCGCTCCGACGTCAACTTCCTGGAGAAGTAGAGCCTCGGATGAGGACACGGGGTCGCTCCTCAAGATTTCATGTCAAACACCTCATATCATTATCAACGAGCATCACATCTGTTCTTCTATGAAAAATGATAATTTTCGAATGCATTAAAGATCATTTTCTCGTTCAACATGTTTTCCTTCCATACACAAAATTATGACTGAGCGAACACCGCATTACACGACTGTATCAAAATTGTTCTGGTTATGAAGCCCTCTCAGACTCATTAAAGATTACTAAGAAATTTGCCACGTTTGAAAATATATATAATTTTGTGTCATCGGAACACAAAGTTGCGTTTCGAGCAAAATGACCATCACATTATTGCAATCATATAAAACATATTTCATCTTCCCATTCACCACAGTGACTATTCGAGTGGGCAGTCCTTTGAAATATAATTGAAGTTTACATTTAATTATATTTCCTAATTTAAACATGAAATGAAAAAATGTCAAAACTAAGTTCATTGCATCATATGCCTATTCACTGCATCATATTCATATACGTGAAGGTCTGTCATGCTTCACATGTTTGTTAAGAAAATGACAATAAAAACGTAAACTCGAATATATTATTTAGCATAAAAACATGCCATAATCATGTCACTCACAGAGGTTTACCAACTACAGAAAATTCAGTGGGTAAAGCTCAAGTGGCAACAAATATTGGTCAGATCGCTCCCGAAACCAGATGAATTTTGACCAAAACCTCTGTGCATACACCATCAAAGCTAATGCATAAATACAGTGAGGTCATTTCTGTTACTTTTCGTGAGATTTACTAATAGGTTTACGACAATTTTTCGATATTTCAATCATTTGCATAATATGCATCAAACAATAGTCAAAGATAGACATAGTTTAAGATTTTCAAAAGAAAAATCTGATATTATTTATGAGACTTAATAACACTTGCATATACAGACGATATGCTGTGGTTCCATTTGCCAGTTATTATGAATAATTACCAGTGATATAGATTTGACTATCATGTTAATTATTTTACTTCTGTGGCAACTACTCAGTCCTTCTATTACTGAAGGTAAGAGAAATGTGTTGCTTTGCGACTGGTGGCGCAGCTTAAAAAAATAGAAAAAAACGAAAAAAATAAAGAAAGAAGAAAAACAAAAAACAAAAACGGAATTTTCTTGTATACAAATAAATGGTATCTGATTCCTGACTGGAGACTTTTATTTCTAATCTATGTGTGTCCGAATATACCATTCTAAAATGTTTAGTGTATCCATACACACACATTAACCAAAGAATTTCTTATTACGAATATCGCTGAATCTATAATGAATCAGCTAATGTAATACTTGTTAAACAGTACAATGAAGACGTAATATTACACTACTTATATATGGGTGAACGAATTAAATATTTGAATCCATTATTTTGATGACAGTGAAGTTGTGGGATGAATGATTGTATATATTTCTTTTCTTACTATTCGCTCCCAGTCTGTTGCGTTGTTACTATTAATGAAACAATTACAAAGATCAATTTTTATGAGAATGTTTAAAACTACATTTTTATTCAAATATGCAAAGAAAAAAAATCGATATGAATAAGTATAACGAATTGTAATATGAATACTTTCAATGAAAAAAATGCATTAATAGTAACTAATATCGATTGACTTCAGGGTGTCACTTCAAGCACTTCCTTCTGGTAAACGAAATGTAAAGAAAACAGAAGAATGTCAAGCTTGAATTTCTCTACAATTTCAAGGTCACTCTCCTTGCCGAGGGACGTCCAAAAAGCCTCTAAGGGACTGAGGGGGTGTGGCCAAAGGCAGGCGGGGTATATATTGGGGCTCTTCCAAGCATCATAAACATCTCCTTTCGTAGGACTGACAGACAACATGAAGGTTCTTGCTATCGGTGCGTATCATGGAATTGTAAAGAATTTTTCTTCCCTTGTATGAAGAAGTCGGAAGTTGCGGTTTTTAAATTCACTTATATTTTAATTCACAGCATTCTATATGCTCTTCTTCGGTTTACATTTTCACTTGTTTTGATGTCAGATGATGCTTTTGTTACTCTATTCGATTAAAAAAATATATATGATACTTAAAAACAAAACAAAATCAAAACATACTGATATAGTGATCCCTTAGTGCGCAATAAATTTCATAATTTACCATATATATAATTCATACTAATAGTTATTATTTCCTCAATGCAGTGGCTGTGTTGGTGGGCGTGGGCGCCGCCCTTCCCGGCCTTCGTCTTCGTCGCGACTCGTCTCCTCTGCGCTTCGAGCTGCCCTCCAACGCCTCGCTGGTTCTAGGTAGAATTAACACTGGCTTCGACTGCGCCGATCTGCCCTACGGTTACTACGCCGACACCAGCAACGACTGCGCCCTGTTCCACGTGTGTCTGCCCTACATCGACAACAACGTGTACATCACCCGCCACTTCTCGTTCATGTGCGGCGAAGGCACCATGTTCGACCAGGAACGTCTCGTGTGCGCTTTCCCCGAGGAGGCCCTTCCCTGCTCCGAGGCTGCCAACTTCCTCAGGTCCAACGAGTACTTCGGTCGCTCCGACGTCAACTTCCTGGAGAAGTAGAGCCTCGGATGAGGACACGGGGTCGCTCCTCAAGATTTCATGCCAAACACCTCATATCATTATCAACGAGCATCACATCTGTTCTTCTATGAAAAAGATAATTTTCGAATGTATTAAAGGTCATTTTCACATTCAACATATTTTCCTTCCGTACCCAAAATTTATGGCTGAGTGAACAACACAATGTACTAGGAAAGTTTTACAAATGAATCCCAACTCTTGCACTCTGAAACTTAGTAAAAATTACTAGGAAATTTTGTCCTATTTGAAAATCGTGTTATCTCTTGGTCAACTACTATATACATCTTAGTGTCAATTATCATATTTCATCGGAACGAAATGTTGCGTTTAGATTTCACATTACTGCAATCATATTTCATCTTACCATTCACTACAATGTCCATTCGAATGGGTAATCATTTGATTATATTTTCTAATTCAAACATGAAATGATAAATCCTCTTGCCAAAACTAAGTTCACCGCATCATATACCTATTCACTGTATCATATTCATATATGTGAAGGTCTGCCACGCTTCACCAGATGTTTGTTGACAAAAGTACAATGAAATGTAAACTCGAATGTTTACTTACGTATAAAAGAACATAGTATAACCATTCTTGGAGGTTTAGCAACTACATGAGAGTTCAGTGCGTAAACCTCCAGTGCCAACAAATATTGGTCAGATCGGCCCTGAAACCAGATGAGTTTTGACCAAAACCTTAAGCCTGTGAATACACCCTCACATTAATGCTTAAATACCGTGAGGACATTTCCATGTCACCTTTCGTGAGGGTTACAGTAATCTTTGATATTTCATTCATTCACATAATATGCATCAGACAATAATGAAACTTAGAGGCATAGTGTAAGATTTTTTTCAAAGAAAAAAATCATATTAATGATGAGACTCAACAACGTTGCATAGGTTCCATTTGGCGGTTATTTCGAATAATTACCAATGATATAGATATGACTATCGTGGCAACCATTTTACTTCTGTGGCAACTACTCACACTTTACCCTAGCATATTTACCGAAGTTAAGAGAAATATGTTACTCTGCGACTGGTGGCGCAGTTAAAAAAGGGAACAGTAGAAAATTTAATATTTTACCATTTCATCATTTAGCGTAGTGACGATGTGTATCGCTTTGTATCGAGTACACTACTCGTTTTCATGAGTCTGGAGGTGTTTTTGCCTAATATGTATACACTGTATATTTTTATATACAAATAAAAGGTATCTGATTTCTGACTGGAGACTTTCATTTATAAGCTCTATGTGAGTGTACTAATAAACCATTCTAAAATGTTTGGTGCATCCGCAAACACACCAACCAAAAAGTTTTTGAGAATATCTATAGTTAATCTATAATGAATCAGCAATGTAATACTTGTTAAACAGTACAATGGAGACGTAATATTACACTACTTTTATATGGGTGAACGAATGAAATATTTGATTCCATTATATTGATGACAGTAAAGTTGTGGGATGAATGATTGCATATATTTCTTTTCTTACTATTCGCTCCCACCCTGTTGCATTGCTACTATTAATGAAACAATTACATAGATCTATTTTTTCAGAAAGTACAACTACTAGATTTTTAAGGAATACTTTCAATAAAAAAAGCATAAATAGTGATTAAAATCGATTGCTTTCAGGGTGTCACTTCAAGCTCTTCCTTCTGGTTTCCGAAATGTAAAGAATACAGAAATACGACACGCTCGAATTTCTCTATAATTTCAAGGTCACTCCACCTGCGTAAGGACGTCCAGAAAGACTCCTAGGGATTGAGGGGCGTGGCCAAAGTCAGGAGGGGTATATATTGGGGCTCTTCCAAGCAGCATAAACATCTTTCGTAGGACTGACGAAAAACATGAAGGTTCTTGCTGTCGGTGCGTATAATGGAACTGAATAGTGTTTTTATTCCCTTGTGTGGAGACGTCGGAAGTTACG
The DNA here is from genome assembly GCF_977035675.1 of Penaeus japonicus. Lineage (NCBI taxonomy): Eukaryota > Metazoa > Arthropoda > Malacostraca > Decapoda > Penaeidae > Penaeus > Penaeus japonicus. Next base: position 19,228,110 of record NW_028234407.1, read on the forward strand.
TCTTTTTTATTATTATCAATTTATGGTTTAATGTTAATTCACATAATTATATATACTTTTTCCTTTTGCATTTGTAGTTTATTGTTATTGGATGTTGCTTTTGTCGCTCTATTCGATTTTTTAAAAACAATAATGAAAAGCAAATCCAAAACACAATAATATTATGATCCCTTTGTATTCAATGAATTTCATGATTTACAATATCATTTATAATTTATACTAATATCTAGTATTTCCTTAATGCAGTCGCTGTGTTGGTGGGCGTGGCCGCCGCCCTTCCCGGCCTTCGTCTTCGTCGCGACTCGTCTCCTCTGCGCTTCGAGCTGCCCTCCAACGCCTCGCTGGTTCTAGGTAGAATTAACACTGGCTTCGACTGCGCCGATCTGCCCTACGGTTACTACGCCGACACCAGCAACGACTGCGCCCTGTTCCACGTGTGTCTGCCCTACATCGACAACAACGTGTACATCACCCGCCACTTCTCGTTCATGTGCGGCGAAGGCACCATGTTCGACCAGGAACGTCTCGTGTGCGCTTTCCCCGAGGAGGCCCTTCCCTGCTCCGAGGCTGCCAACTTCCTCAGGTCCAACGAGTACTTCGGTCGCTCCGACGTCAACTTCCTGGAGAAGTAGAGCCTCGGATGAGGACACGGGGTCGCTCCTCAAGATTTCATGTCAAACATCACAAATCATTACCAACGAACATCACATCTATTCTTCTATGAAAAAGGATAATTTTCGAATGCATTAAAGATCATTTTCTCGTTCAACATGTTTTCCTTCCATAGCCAAAATTATGACTGAGCGAACACCGCATTACACGACTGTATAAAAAATGTTCTGGTAATGAATCCCGACACTCGCTCTCTCAGACTCATTAAAGATTACCAAGAAATTTGCCACGTTTGAAAATCGTGTTATATAAAAGTCAGCTAATATTTATAGTTTTGTGTCATCGGAACGAAAAGTTGAGTTTCGAGCAAAATGACCATTGTGAGGCCGCCAGTCCTCCCTTCTCTGCCTTTGCTGCCCCCACCCCCCTCTTTTTTTTTTCTTTTCTCTCACTCACCCACTTATCCACTCCCTTTCTTCCCTTTCCTTCCTTTCTCTCTCTCACTCACTCACTTTCTCCTCTTCCCTTTCTTTCTCTCACTCACTCCCTTTCTCCTCTTCCCTTCCTTTCTCTCACTCACTCCCTTTCTCCTCTTTCCTTCCTTCCCTCACTCACTCATTCCCTTTCTCTTACTTCATCTGTGTTGGCCTTTATTCCCTTACTTTCTGTTTCTCTCTCCTATATTACTTATACTCTCTCCTATAATACTTATACTCTCTCCTGACTCTTCTCCATGGTTTTTCCTTTGTTACCATCTCTTATTTCTCCTGTTTTATTCAATCTATAATGTTCCGTTGACTGTACACTCCCCTCCTCCCTCTCCTCCTTTTTTATGTTTACCTTCTGTTCCTTTTGCTTTGCCCTTAATCTTATGCATCTTTCTCCTCCAGCCTTTTCTTCCCTCATCTATGTTATTTTGTTATTTCTATCAATCATGCAGTCCTATGGTTTGCTCATTTCTTTCATGTTTCAACCTCCCCCTTATCCTCGCCTAGGCTAGCCTAGCATAGGTTTTTGTCTCTTGTCTCTTTGCTTCATCCTTATTTCTACTTTCTTTATTATTATGTTATCCTATTCTCTTCTCTATGTACGTCTTACTTTCTAATATATTTTACTATAGATCTTTTGTTTCTTCTTTTTCTACGTCCTAGCGTCCATGCTTATCTTACCTGTATGCCTACTCTTTCTGCCTTTATTTCGCACCATTTTCTTCTTCCCATCCTTTCCCCTCATTCTAAAACCTTGTATCTATTCCTATGACCCTATTCCAACCCTTCTAAACCCTAAATCCTGCCTTATCCTTGGCCACAATGAATCTGTCTGATCCTGGAGGAATCTCTGCGCACGAATCGCCCGAAGCTCCCTTATCTTTCTTTTCCTGATATGCCTTTTATTATTGTATATTGAGTTTATTTCATGATCCGGTCATGATGCTTTTTGTCAGATCAACTCATATAAAAATACGGAATGAGAACTTTGTTTACTTACTTTTGTTAGTCGGGCCTTTTAGAAGACCTTTTGCCATTCCGCATGACCGCTTTTTTTGTGCACTTTTAAATGATTGCTTAAACTTATCGAACAAGCAGATATATATGTGCTTGCGCGATATGTTGATATACTGTTTAAATAGTTTCATTGTATTACTGTCTTGTTTTACCATTGCTGTTTATTTGCAAGTTTTACGTAGCTTTTAAAATGTATTTGGCAGACCCAAAACCTTGATTTTAAAGATTTTCAAATGTTTTACGTTTGCTTCATGTTAACTTTTTTAAACAGTACATTATTTGATTTAGGAGAACCATTTGTGTTTTATTTTACAAATGTCTTTTTATGCCGAAATGTTTTATAAGTTTGTTTGTTTGTTTGTTCTTGCTAATTCTATTTTACTTTATCTATATTTTTTTTATAATTAACTTTAACCTTGTACACTCGTTTTATAAACTTGTCTATCAGTTTTTAATAAGAACTTATTATAATTATTTGTTTTAAGAATAGTTAGGTTCTTGATGGTTCGTCCACCGCCTATATATGGTGCTGTTTTTGTTTAAATAAATGAATGTTAAGACGAACGTGTGTTTTGGTGTTCCTCCCTCTGGATCTTACAGTGACGACTACAAGGCTGCAAAGAAAAGGTTGTATCTGACCTGATACTTGCCTGTTGATAGGGAAAAGCTGGGCATTCCAGACATGAGATATCGACATATAAATTTACAAAGCAAAAGAGTCAAAACCACAGCCTCATAGGGACCCTCTTTCTTCATTTAAAGGCTTGAAGGGCTTTATGATTTTTTTTGTTTTTGTTTTATGGAGTAAACATGGCCCCTCTATCCCTGGCCCTTATTTCTTATCCCGCCCCACGGGGCATTTTTAAAGAATTCCTACCCACGGATACCCTTACACCATCACATTATTGCAATCATAAAAAACATATTTCATCTTACCATTCACCACAGTGACTATTCGAGTGGGCAATCCTTTGAAATATGGTTAAAGTTTACATTTAATAATATTTTTTTATTTAAACATGAAATGAAAAATCTTGCATCATATTCATATAAGTGGTGTGTCATGCTTCACATGTTTGTTAAGAAAATTACAATAAAAACGTAAACTCGAATATATTTAGCATAAAAACATGCCATAATCATGTCACTCACAGAGTTTTACCAACTACAGAAAATTCAGTGGGTAAACCTCCAGTGCCAACAAATATTGGCCAGAAACAAATATTGGTCGAAACCAGATGAATTTTGACCAAAATCTTAAGACTGTGCAGTGTGCATACACCATCAAACTAATGCATAAATAAAGTAAGGTCATTTCTGTGTTACCTTTCTTGAGATTTGCTAATAGGTTTACGGCAATTTTTCGATATTTCAATCGTTTCCATTATATGCATCAAAGAGTAATCTAAGATAGAGACAAAATTTAAGATTTTCAAAAGAAAAATCCGATATTACTTATGAGACTTAAGAAGACTTGCATATACAGACGATATGGTATGGTTCCATTTGCCAGTTATTATGAATTACCAATGATATAGATATGACTATCATGTTAATAATTCTACTTCTGTGGCAACTACTCAGACCTTATCCTGGCATATTTACCGAAGGTAAATATGCCAGAATATGCGACTGGTGGCGCAGCTTAAAAAAAAAAGAAAAAAAAAAAAAGAAAAAAGAAGAAAAACAAAAACAAAAAAACGGAAATCAGTTGATTTGATATCTTACCATTTTATCATGCAACGTAGTGACGAAGTATGTCGCTTCATATCGAATGTGTTTTCATGAGTTTGGAGGTGTTTTTGCCTAATTTGCATACGCTGTATTTTCTTGTATACAAATAAATGGTATCTGATTCCTGACTGGAGACTTTCATTTTTTAAGCTATATGTGTGTCCGAATATACGATTCTAAAATGTTTAGTGTATCCATACACACACAACTTTTTTTTTTTTTTAATCTTTTTTTTTTTTTTTTTTTTTTTTTTTTTTTTTTTTTTTTTTTTACGAATATCGCTGAATCTATAGTGAATCAGCTAATGTAGTACTTGTTGAACAGCGCAATGAAGACGTAATATTACACTACTTGTATATGGGTGAACGAATGAAATATTTGATTCCATTATGTTGATGACAGTAAAGTCGTGGAATGAAGGATTGCATATATTTATTTTCTTACTCCCACCCTGTTGCGTTGTTACTATTAATGAAACATTTACATAGATCTATATTTTTTTAAATGTTTAAAACTACATTTTTATTCATATATGCAAAGAAAAAAAGTCGATATGAATAAGTATAACGAATTGTAAAATGAATTCTTTCAATGAAAAAAATGCATTAATAGTAACTAATATCGATTGACTTCAGGGTGTCACTTCAAGCACTTCCTTCTGGTAAACGAAATGTAAAGAACACAGAAGAATGTCAAGCTCGAATTTCTCTACAATTTCAAGGTCACTCTCCCTGCTGAAGGACGTCCAAAAAGCCTCTAAGGGACTGAGGGGGTGTGGCCAAAGGCAGGCGGGGTATATATTGGGGCTCTTCCAAGCATCATAAACATCTCCTTTCGTAGGACTGACAGACAACATGAAGGTTCTTGCTATCGGTGCGTATCATGGAATTGTAAAGAATTTTTCTTCCCTTGTATGAAGAAGTCGGAAGTTGCGGTTTTAAAATTCATTCATATTCTAATTCACAAGATTCTATATGTTCTTCTTCGTTTTACATTTTCACTTGTTTTGATGTCAGATGATGTTTTTGTTACTCTATTCGATTAAAAAGAAATACATAATACTTAAAAACAAAACAAAACCGAAACATACTGATATAGTGATCCCTTAGTGCGCAATAAATTTCATAATTTACCATATATATAATTCATACTAATAGTTATTATTTCCTCAATGCAGTCGCTGTGTTGGTGGGCGTGGCCGCTGCCCTTCCCGGCCTTCGTCTTCGTCGCGACTCGTCTCCTCTGCGCTTCGAGCTGCCCTCCAACGCCTCGCTGGTTCTAGGTAGAATTAACACTGGCTTCGACTGCGCCGATCTGCCCTACGGTTACTACGCCGACACCAGCAACGACTGCGCCCTGTTCCACGTGTGTCTGCCCTACATCGACAACAACGTGTACATCACCCGCCACTTCTCGTTCATGTGCGGCGAAGGCACCATGTTCGACCAGGAACGTCTCGTGTGCGCTTTCCCCGAGGAGGCCCTTCCCTGCTCCGAGGCTGCCAACTTCCTCAGGTCCAACGAGTACTTCGGTCGCTCCGACGTCAACTTCCTGGAGAAGTAGAGCCTCGGATGAGGACACGGGGTCGCTCCTCAAGATTTCATGTAAAACATCTCATATCATTTTTCTAGGAAAAATGTGAATTAAAAATGTATTAAAGATCATCTTCCCATTTGGTAGTTTTTCTTCCACACCCAGAACCGTCTGGTAGTGTAATGGATAGCGCGTCGACCTCCCATCCTTGAGGTCGGCAGATCGAGTAGGGTCGCTCCTTAAGATTTCATGTCAAACACCTCATATCATTATCAACGACCATCTAATGCATTTTTCTATGAAAAAAAGTGAATTACATATGTATTAAAGATCATTTTCCTATTTAGCATTTTTCTTTCACACCCAGGGTTAGAAGCAGCACATTATACTGTAGATATTATAGTGAAATATGGTATTTTTTAGAAAATGGACATCATTTGTACACTGTTATTTACTTCTAGAGCTACTGTATTACCCTTACAATATATTTTATCATTCAAGTTAGCGTTGAGATTTAGAATATCGGTTTTCTTTTTTATTTTTCAATGGAAATTCTAATATATTTTTCCGAAAGAATAGCTTTGAGACCAAAATCAAAATATCCATAAGAATTACTGACCTTTTCAAATTTACACTGGAAGAATTCTTGCCTTTTCCAAAACCTTTGAATAAGATACACTGCCCCAACTTCCTTTTTTCACCATTCATGTCAACAGCCTTCCTGAGAAACCAAAAGAGTTCATTTTTTAAAGAAATTTGTTAATATATTTATCAAAATAGATGTAAAGCAAAGACAGACTAACTGGGTCAGGAAAGAGTTTTGTATGGTACAAAGTATTAGGATAATATCTCAAGAATGGCCGATATCTGTTAATCATTCAAGAGAACATTTATTGAACTCTTACGATTTTTTTTCTATATGCAAGGACCAAGATGTTCTGTTACGACCAGCCAAAGAATATAGATTTCATATCTGCTAATATATCTGAGTTTGTTTTACCTCTCCGACCAACATGATATTGTAGGCAAGAACCCTTTGTAAATCCGATCGCATAGCATCAAGTGATTTTCGTTTTCCTTTATTAAATATTAACACGAGATTGTTACCAGAACAGGGTCTCTTTATATATATTATATAAAGCATTTGTTCATACTTCTGGGATATTGCTACTGATACGTGCGGAGGTTAAATTACAGATTTCTCAAAAAAAAAAAAAAAAAAAAAAAAAAAAAAAAAAAAAATCATGTGATTCTGATCATGGCGCGATGTTTCATTCGAAGATATAATCTAATTCTAATTATATTACCTCAGAAAATGCATCATGATGATAATCTTAATCGGGATTGAAAGTGAACACATACGGTTTGACAACTTTAAAATATAATACGCTACTCTCTACGCCACGAACCACGGGCATGGAAGAAAAATACCAGATTGAAAAATGATATTTATTACATTATGATGCTCTCATTTTCATAGAAAAAAAATGGATGGTCGTTGATAATGATATGAGGTGTTTGGCATGAAATCTTGAGGAGCGACCCCGTGTCCTCATCCGAGGCTCTACTTCTCCAGGAAGTTGACGTCGGAGCGACCGAAGTACTCGTTGGACCTGAGGAAGTTGGCAGCCTCGGAGCAGGGAAGGGCCTCCTCGGGGAAAGCGCACACGAGACGTTCCTGGTCGAACATGGTGCCTTCGCCGCACATGAACGAGAAGTGGCGGGTGATGTACACGTTGTTGTCGATGTAGGGCAGACACACGTGGAACAGGGCGCAGTCGTTGCTGGTGTCGGCGTAGTAACCGTAGGGCAGATCGGCGCAGTCGAAGCCAGTGTTAATTCTACCTAGAACTAGCGAGGCGTTGGAGGGCAGCTCGAAGCGCAGAGGAGACGAGTCGCGGCGAAGACGAAGGCCGGGAAGGGCGGCGGCCACGCCCACCATCACAGCGACTGGATTAAGGAAATACAACGTATCAGAACAGATCATATATGTATTGATAAATCAATTGATTATTATGTCCTTTTATAGAAAAAAATCTAACAGGCAGATACTGAATCAAACTTTAGTGTCAGGTATTAAGACAAGCATAATCAAAACAATAAAATGTAAAATGTAAATACACATCCGATTTGAGTAAGTTCCGATACTATCTACAAAAAAATGTATTTACAAACACTTTTCACAGTGCGTTATACCCACCGAGAGCAAGAATCTTCATTTTATCTATCAGTCCTACGAAAGGAGATGTGTATGCTGCTTTGAAGAGTCCTAATATATACCCCTCCTGACTTTGGCCACGCCTCCTTCATCCTCTTGGAGAGAATATTTTAGGCAGGTAGTATGACCCTGAAATTTTACAGAAATTCGAGCGTGACATTTCTATGTTATGTTTTTTTCGGGTACCGAAAAGAATATAGAGTGAAATTGACGCTATATAAACCAGTGTATCGTAATCATCAGTGTTGCAATAATATATCTGAAATTATTTATAAAGTTTGCAAACTAGAAGCTGGGAAGGTTAATAATGAGAAAAAGAGTGTGTAGTCCTATCTGGCCGTATCTTTTGTTCATTTGTGTGTATGTTAAATTACTTGTTTATATTATCAAGAAGTACAAGACGAGCTAACATTGTTTAATCGGCATATGCATCATTTTTGTATTTAGCTTTTTAACAAGACTAAATATACAAGAACCTAACATTAACTGTTTTAATCTAAGCACCATAATATATGCAGATTTGCATAATGATAAGCAATATCAGAACGGTAGACAGTTTTTTTTCCACGGTATATGTAAGGCTCCATGTAACAGAGACGGTCGAGTGTAAGAGTACAGATTTTTATGATGGAAAATAGAGATCATCCTTAGAGTAACTGAAGTGGCCAACTAAATGTTTCCTGTAAAACAATGGCAAATAACACTAACAAAATCGTGGACGTATCGTAATCTTATAAAAACACATCCTCACATAATTCAGATGTGATTTGTCCTGTTAGGATGCACCGGTCTTGGTCATAACTCGTGTCCGATTCGAGGTCGGAGTATCCTGGATCATTTTGTTCCTAAAAATATTTTGTTGATACAGCTGGTAAAGTACCACATCCACATCACATCATTTTCAAACCATATGCCCTTTCCATTGAAGAGAGAAGTTTCAAAACATGAAACCAATTTTTTTTTTCGGTTCTCAGCTTCCCCCCAAACAATGACGTCTGATAAAAGGTATGTTTGGAAACATACAAATTGTTCGAGTTACTGACATCGGTGGACTAGAGATTCCATATGTACCGCAACTTTTCCTTTTTGAAGACATGGCATCCGAAACTAGAGCAAATTAATGAAGTAACATCATTTTAATTGGAACAAATATTAGGTAAAAATACTAAAGGAGAATTTTATCTTCATATTACATTTCTTATTTTCTGATGGAAAGTAGATTAGATATTCATTATAAGTGGTAGGTTGTATTTAGTCTGATGTTGCGAACTTTCTGCTTCATTATCAAAATAGCTTTACTACTACATTGCGTTGCCCAAATCCCCAGGTATGAATGAGAAAGTGACCTTTAATACATCTAAACATTTAAATTAAATGCTCATGGATAATGATTTGTGATGTTTGACATGAAATCTTGAGGAGCGACCCCGTGTCCTCATCCGAGGCTCTACTTCTCCAGGAAGTTGACGTCGGAGCGACCGAAGTACTCGTTGGACCTGAGGAAGTTGGCAGCCTCGGAGCAGGGAAGGGCCTCCTCGGGGAAAGCGCACACGAGACGTTCCTGGTCGAACATGGAGCCAGTGACTACCACGTAAACTATTTCAGTCAAACTTCGTCCTGGCATATTCACTAGAGTTAAAAGAAATATGTTGTTCTGCGACAGGTGGCGAAAGCAAAAAAAAAAAAAAAAAAAAAAAAAAATAACCAGTAGATATTTTGGTATATATTTTCTTCATTTACCGTATTGACGAGGTGTATCGCTGAGTTTGGGGGTGTTTTTGCCTTGTACATTCTGTACATTCATATATAAACACAAATGGTATCTGATGACTGAGTGGAGGTTTTCACAGAATGTGTTATACGTATTTGATGATAAACCATTCTAAGTGTTTGGTGTATTCGCATGCATATACCTACCAAAGAGCTTACAGTCTGATTTTGATCACCTTTTAGGGCAAAATAAAGTTCAAGTGATTTATTTTGAATAATCAAAGCGTTAGATATGTGATTAGTGACAGTATCGCTGGATCTAAAATAAATTGGTTGTTGTAATAATTCTTAACACTGTAATGAACATGTTATATAACCTTACCTGTATGCAAGGAAATTATTGAAATATTTCATTTAACTACTAGGATGACAGTAGAGTTGTGGGATGATTGATTGGATCTATATTTGTCTGTCTTATTATTCCCTCCCAGCCTGTCTTACTATTAATGAGAAAAAATATGCATCTTATTTTTTCAGAATTTCTAAGATCAGACACATAATTTTCATTGTTATATACAAAGAAATGAAAGGAAAAAGATATGTGTAAGAAAAACGAAATGTAAAAGGAATATTTTCAATAACAATAGATTAACAGTAACTAATAATGATTAATCTCAGGGTGTCACAATAGAGAACCTTCATTTTATGTCCCGAAAGGTCAACAAAACAGGAACATGTAATGCTCGATTTTCTCTATACTCTCAAGGTTACTCTACCTGCGTAAGGACGCCTATAAAGACTCCCAGGGACTGAGAGGGCGTGGCCAAAGTCAGGAGGGGTATATATTGGGGCTCTTCCAAGCAGCATAAACATCTTTCATTGGACTGACAGACATGAAGGTTCTTGCTATCGGTGCGTATAATGGATCTGTGTATCTTGATTCCCTTATCTAAGGATATCGGAAGTTGCATCTTTTTATTTATCTATGTTTAATGGAAACTCACAAACTTCTATAAACTTTTTTGCCTTTCACAATTTTGCTTGCAGTAATGTTTGATGATGCTTTTGTCAGACTATTCATTTTTTTATAATGATAAAAAGACAAAAAAATCATACTGACATAATAGTCCCTTAGTGTCCTATGAATTTTATGATTTCCTATATTATGCTGAGTTTGTTTCTTCAATGCAGTGGCAGTGTTGGTGGGCGTGGCCGCCGCCCTTCCCGGCTTTCGTCTTCGCCGCGACTCGTCTCCTCTGCGCTTCGAGCTGCCCTCCAACGCCTCGCTGGTTCTAGGTAGAATTAACACTGGCTTCGACTGCGCCGATCTGCCCTACGGTTACTACGCCGACACCAGCAACGACTGCGCCCTGTTCCACGTGTGTCTGCCCTACATCGACAACAACGTGTACATCACCCGCCACTTCTCGTTCATGTGCGGCGAAGGCACCATGTTCGACCAGGAACGTCTCGTGTGCGCTTTCCCCGAGGAGGCCCTTCCCTGCTCCGAGGCTGCCAACTTCCTCAGGTCCAACGAGTACTTCGGTCGCTCCGACGTCAACTTCCTGGAGAAGTAGAGCCTCGGATGAGGACACGGGGTCGCTCCTCAAAATTTCATGCCAAACACCTCATATCATTATCAACGACCATCCATTTTTTTTCTATGAAAATGAGAGCATCATAATGTAATAAATATCATTTTTCAATCTGGTATTTTACTTCCATGCCCGTGGTTCGTGAGTCCCGTCATCATTTAGTAAAGAAAATGAATCACACTTAATTCTTTGCAATCTGATATGCAAAGGATTCTTGCTTGCAATGTTGGTCGGAGAGGTAACATAAACTCAAATATATATATTAGTAGATACGAAATTATTTTTTGGGGGAGGCATCCTTTGACTGGTCGGCGGACTCTCTCTTGATATGGACAGCGAGAACGATCATAACACGCCATCTTGGTCCTTGAATACAAAAAAAAAAAAAAGTTCACTAAATGTTCTCTTGAATTATTAGATTTTGGCCATTCTTATGATATTATCTTAATACTTTGTAACATATAAACCTTTTTTCTAACCCAGTTTGTCTGTCTTTGCTTTACCTTTGCTTTAACTTATACATTAAAAGATTCTTTAAAAACAAATGAACTCTATAGGGCTATCAGGAAGGCTGTTGACATGAATGATTAAAAGTGGAACATGGGGCACTGCATCTTATTCAAAGGTTTTGTAAAAGTCAAAAATTCTGCCAGTGTGAACCTGAAAAGCTCAGTAATTTTGATCGATATTGTTATTTTGGTCTCAAAGCTATTCTTTTGGTAAAATACATTAGAAATTCCACTGAATAAATAGAACAGAGAACTGACATTCCAAATTTCAACGCTATTTAAAATCATATAAATTGTATGAGTGATAAAGCAGCTTTAGAAGTAACTGATTAAATGTCCATTACCTATAAATACCATATTTCACTATAATATCTACAGCATAAGGTGTTGCCTCTAAGCCTGGTTGTGGATAAGGATAAGCTAGGTCTGCGAAGCAGATGCACCGCCGGGCTTATATGCACTGAGGCGAGCCCTCAGCGTGTACTGACTCGTGAGAGTCAGTCAAGTGTGGACTTGACTGAGCTTGGTCCTTACCCACCGTATTGCCCAGACACGGTGGTGACCGCCAGGTGACAGTGGAAACTCACGAGCTTGGACAGGGCTCGATCTGCCGACCGCGGGGATGTGAGGTCGACGCGCTATCCATTACATTACCAGACGGTTCTGGGTGTGGAAGAAAAACTACCAAATGGGAAAATGATCTTTAATACATTTTTAATTCACATTTTTCCTAGAAAAATGCATTAGATGCTCGTTGATAATGATATGTGGTGTTTGGCATGAAATCTTGAGGAGCGACCCCGTGTCCTCATCCGAGGCTCTACTTCTCCAGGAAGTTGACGTCGGAGCGACCGAAGTACTCGTTGGACCTGAGGAAGTTGGCAGCCTCGGAGCAGGGAAGGGCCTCCTCGGGGAAAGCGCACACGAGACGTTCCTGGTCGAACATGGTGCCTTCGCCGCACATGAACGAGAAGTGGCGGGTGATGTACACGTTGTTGTCGATGTAGGGCAGACACACGTGGAACAGGGCGCAGTCGTTGCTGGTGTCGGCGTAGTAACCGTAGGGCAGATCGGCGCAGTCGAAGCCAGTGTTAATTCTACCTAGAACCAGCGAGGCGTTGGAGGGCAGCTCGAAGCGCAGAGGAGACGAGTCGCGACGAAGACGAAGGCCGGGAAGGGCGGCGGCCACGCCCACCAAAACAGCCACTGCATTGAGAAAATAATAACTATTAGTATAGATTACATATATGGTAAATAATGAAATTCACTGCGCATTAAGGAATCAATATATCAGTATCTTGGTTTTGTTTTTAGTATTATATATATATATATATGTATGTATATATATATATATATATATTTATTTATTTATATATATATATATTTATTTATTTATATATATATGTATATATATATATATATATATATATATATATATATATATATTAAATCAAATAGAGTAACAAAAGCATCATCAGACATCGAAACAAGTGAAAATGTAAAACCAAGAAGTGCATATAGAATGTTGTAAATTAGAATATAAATGAATTTAAAAATCGCAGCTTCCGACGTCTTCATACAAGGGAAGAAAAATCCTTTACAATTCCATTATACGCACCGATAGCAAGAACCTTCATGTTGTCTGTCAGTCCTACGAAAGGAGATGTTTATGATGCTTGGAAGAGCCCCAATATATACCCCGCCTGCCTTTGGCCACACCCCCTCAGTCCCTTAGAGCCTTTTTGGACGTCCCTCGGCAAGGAGAGTGACCTTGAAATTGTAGAGAAATTCGAGCTTGACATTCTTCTGTTTTCTTTACATTTCGGGAACCAGAAGGAAGTGCTAGAAGCGACACCCTGATATCAATCGATATTAATTACTATTAATGCATTTTTCATTGTAAGTATTCATATTACAATTCGTTATACTTATTCATATCGACTTTTTTTTTTACATATATGAATAAAAATGTAGTTTTAAACATTCTGAAAAAAATAGATCTATATAAATGTTTCATTAATAGTAACAACGCAACAGGGTGGGATTAAGAAAATAAATATATGCAATCCTTCATTCCACGACTTTACTGTCATCAACATAATGGAATCAAATATTTCATTCGTTCACCCATATACAAGTAGTGTAATATTACGTCTTCATTGTACTGTTCAACAAGTACTACATTAGCTGATTCACTATAGATTCAGCGATATTCGTAAAAAAAAAAGAAATAATAATAATAATTAATAAAAAAAAAAAAAAAGGTTGTGTGTGTATGGATACACTAAACATTTTAGAATGGTATATTCGGACACACATATAGCTTAAAAAATGAAAGTCTCCAGTCAGGAATCAGATACCATTTATTTGTATACAAGAAAATACAGCGTATGCAAATTAGGCAAAAACACCTCCAAACTCATGAAAACACTCGATATGAAGCGACACACTTCGTCACTACATTACATGATAAAATGGTAAGATATCAAATCAACTGATTTCCGTTTTTGTTTTTCTTTCCTTCTTTCTTTTCTAGCTGCGCCACCAGTCGCAAAGCAACACATTTCTCTTACCTTCGGTAAATATGCCAGGATAAGGTCTGAGTAGTTGCCACAGAAGTAAAATTATTAACATGATAGTCATATCTATATCATTGGTAATTCATAATAACTGGCAAATGGAACCATACCATATCGTCTGTATATGCAAGTCTTGTTAAGTCTCATAAGTAATATCGGATTTTTCTTTTGAAAATCTTAAATTATGTCTCTATCTTTGATTACTGTTTGATGCATATAATGGAAACGATTGAAATATCGAAAAATTGCCGTAAACCTATTAGCAAATCTCAAGAAAGGTAACACAGAAATGACCTCACTATATTTATGCATTAGTTTGATGGTGTATGCACAGTCTTAAGGTTTTGGTCAAAATTCATCTGGATTCGGGAGCGATCTGACCAATATTTGTTGGAACTGGAGGTTTACCCACTGAATTTTCTGTAGTTGGTAAACCTCTGTGAATGACATGATTGTGGCATGCTTTTTATGCTAAATGATATATTCGAGTTTACGTTTTTATTGTCATTTTTTTAATAAACATGTGGAGCATGACAGACCACTTATATGAATATGATGCAAGATTTTTCATTTCATGTTTAAATTAGAAAATATTATTAAATGTAAACTTTAACCATATTTCAAAGGATTGCCAACTCGAATAGTCACTGTGGTGAATGGTAAGATGAAATATGTTTTTTATGATTGCAATAATGTGATGGTGTAAGGGTATCCGTGGGTAGGAAATGCCCCGTGAGGCGGGATAAGAAATAAGGGCCAGGGATAGAGGGGCCCTGTTTACTCCATAAAACAAAACAAACAAAAAATCATAAAGCCCTTCAAGCCATTAAATGAAGAAAGAGGGTCCCTATGAGGCTGTGGTTTAGACTTTTCTTTTGTAAATTTAAATGTCAATATCTCATGTCTGGAATGCCCAGCTTTTCCCTATCAACAGGCAAGTATCGGGTCAGATACAACCTTTTCTTTGCAGCCTTGTAGTCGTCACTGTAATATCCAGAGGGAGGAACACCAAAACACACGTTCGTCTTAACATTCATTCATTTAAACAAAAACAGCACCTTATATAGGCGGTGGACGAACCATCAAGAACCTAACTATTCTTAAAACAAATAATTATAATAAGTTCTTATTAAAAACTGATAGACAAGTTTATAAAACGAGTGTACAAGGCTAAAGTTAATTATAAAAAAAATATAGATAAAGTAAAATAGAATTAGCAAGAACAAACAAACTTATAAAACATTTCGGCATAAAAAGACATTTGTAAAATAAAACACAAATGGTTCTCCTAAATCAAATAATGTAGTTTAAAAAAGTTAACATGAAGCAAACATAAAACATTTGAAAATCTTTAAAATCAAGGTTTTGGGTCTGCCAAATACATTTTAAAAGCTACGTAAAACTTGCAAATAAACACCAATGGTAAAACAAGACAGTAATACAATGAAACTATTTAAACAGTATATCAACATATCGCGCAAGCACATATATATCTGCTTGTTCGATAAGTTTAAGCAATCATTTAAAAGTGCACAAAAAGCGGTCATGTGGAATGGCAAAAGGTCTTCTAAAAGGCCCGACTAACAAAAGTAAATTAACAAAGTTCTCATTCCGTATTTTTATATGAGTTGATCTGACAAAAAGCATCATGACCGGATCATGAAATAAACTCAATATACAATAATAAAAGGCATATCAGGAAAAGAAAGATAAGGGAGCTTCGGGCGATCCGTGCGCAGGGATTCCTCCAGGATCAGACAGATTCATTGTGGCCAAGGAAAAGGCAGGATTTAGGGTTTAGAAGGGTTGGAATAGGGTCATAGGAATGGATACAAGGTTTTAGGATGAGGGGAAAGGATGGGAAGAAGAAAAAGGTGCGAAATAAAGGCAGAAAGAGTAGGCATACAGGTAAGATAAGCATGGAGGCTAGGAGGTAGAAAAAGAAGAAACAAAAGATCTATAGTAAAATATATTAGAAAGTAAGACGTACATAGAGAAGAGAATAGGATAACATAATAGTAAAGAAAGTAGAAATAAGGATGAAGCAAAGAGACAAGAGACAAAAACCTATGCTAGGCTAGCCTAGGCGAGGATAAGGGGGAGGTTGAAACATGAAAGAAATGAGCAAAC
>NW_028234407.1:19271734-19284234 GCF_977035675.1 Penaeus japonicus
ATATATTCATATATATATGTTGTATATACATATATAAATATATATAAACACACACACACACACACACACACACACACACAATAATATATATATATATATATATATATATATATATATATATATATATGTATATAATATATATATATATACATATATATATATATATATATATATATATATATGTATATATATATATATATACATATATATATATATATATATATATATATATAATATATATATTCATCTATATATATGTGTGTGTGTATGTATTTATATATAATTTATGTATAACATATGAATAAAACAACGAATACATTGTAACTGTATATATATATACATACATATACATTTATGTATATATACATATATATATACATATATATATATAATATATCACACACACATACACAAACACACACACACATGTACAGATACACACTCACACACACACACACACACACATATATATATATATACATATATACATATATATACATATGCATATACATATACATATACATATACATACATACATACATATATATATATATATATATATATATATATATATATATATATATATATATATATATATAATTCCATTGCATTATAAACCTGTAAATGTAAAAATGTAAAACAACAAATGCCTTCAAAAACAAATAACAAATAAACAAATAATTATTCATGAAAACCTGCAGTAGGCCCTCTTCACAGCTAGTCAACTTGAAAAAATGTAGTAAATAAAGCTAATTGCTTGTGGAATCTAATAACTTTCACCCGCAACTTTCAACATCACAATGCACAAAAGTTAAGGAATTTCATACCTCAACCAACCACTTGACGTTCCCTTCGTGCTCTACAGCTGAGAAAATCGTTGTTGCGTTGTAAGTATTAATCGTCTGCAAAGATAAGGGAAAGGAGGATTTAACTGCCACTTGGAACAGCGATAAAGATTCTAAGTGGGAAAGTGACAGTCTTCGCTTGTTTAGGGTTGTTAGCGGGACTGACTTTAACAGTGTAGTAATGCTCCTTAAAAGTCGTTGGTTTGGAAGAGCATCAGATAATATCAGCTGATGCAAGCTGTTTCTGCAAAAGGTTGTGACTAAAAACAAAGAACTATTATAAGGTTCTTCTCAGTGCATGAAGATTTCAAGATTGGCATACAAGTAGGAACTGAAAATGCATCATATGATCATAGCCTGCGGTACTATTGTTGTACTGCACATGAGCATATTATTATGACATCTTTTTATTCATCGAGCTTGTGTATATCAACACGTGATTTTGTACATCTTACAAAATCACACATACACACACACAGACACACACACGCAACCACACACACATACACACACTATTGTGTCAGAGCATGTACCATACTACTATCAATAGCACCAATACTGTTACTTATACCACAGTTACTAACAATGATTATGGATTTGTGCTTGTCACTCACAAAATTGGATCCTTCCATGACATGTCATAAATCAAACAAATCATTATCCTCTGGTGAAACCATTTGCATCATCCGAACGGTACTCGAGCCCCGAGAATTATAGTTTTGAATCAATTTATTAATGTTTTGAAGATGGTGTAAATGTACAACAGCATTAACTTTATTAATCACTTTCTTCCACAATCTAGTTGAATATTTTTGACTACCTGGCGTCATATGATTCAAATCAAAGTTAATAACAAAAAGAAACAATAAAGAAAAAAAAGTCTGCCTCGGGACAGATCGGGAGTTCGGGCATTTTCCCGATAGGCCGGTGAGATAGTGGGCTGGCTCAGATACCCCAAGTAATCACTTTACAAACTTTGTTGTCTACAATATTCAGCGTGGTTTACGCATCACCATTATCATTAACATTAACATTATCATCTCATCATCATTATTATCATTATGATTATGATCATTGTCATCATCGTTGTCGCGGTCGACGGCGCCGATCAAGCGCAGTCGTCCTCGATTACGTTATGCGCCCTGCCTCAATTAAGACCGAAATTGAATGCATTGACTTTGCAGGCACGTATCTTGAGCTAGGAAGCAATATTGAAACACCAGTGACCCCTGGCAATCCCTTTGGCGACATCGAGTGACGTCAGATACGACTCTGGCACCGACTCATCATCTCGCTGCTGCCGGGTCGACGTAGCAGCATGCCAAGTGGATGCCCTATCAACCTGGAACGATATCAGGCCATTCCAGCATCCCCTGGCCTGAAAAGATGAATATAAACATTAGTTGCAGTTGCCAGATGCCACCAGAGTCATTCGCTGCAATTCCATCTGCTCTTCTATGGTGTAAATTGTTGGCCGCATCGTCCCTTTTTAAGTGTTTATCAATGTTCTTAGGATGTAAGGCGTTTTTATTTCACAAGTTAGGATATATATTTATGTGATGATGACACTGCAATACGTAATCTCTTGTATACAGAACATTCGAGCTTTAATTGGATAGAGAAGGTCGGGAGGTAGTTTTTTTAAGCAGCATCTTTAGTCATTTAATCCGTTTTGCATTTTTATTTACGCCTTTTTAGCGTATTTTATTGCCGACATTCTTTTGTTTACATTTGGGTTTATTTTTATTTACGTTAATTCTTTTACCTCTGTGTTTTAAAAGTCATTTTTATTTTTTCACTGATTCCATTTTAAGTACAGTATTTCATTTTTAGTGTTTATCTACTTTTACGTAGTATCTTAAGATAACTCGAAAGATCTGTATATAAGAGCAGCCATGTGGGCTTCCAGCGGCGTCCGCTTCCAGGCTTTGTTCAACACGTTTATCTTGTCAGAAAGCTCTGTTCTCTCTCTTCGATTACCCTGGCTGATTTTTTCTATCTCGTCCAGCAATCAGATAAGTTATTGGTCGTGTACAGTTGTGAAGTTAAAGGTCGAGAGTGGTGATTATTGCATCTAAATTAACACCAACTATAACATAGACAAAGTGCCTTCTTTTTACTCTATTCGTAACTAAATTCTGCAGAAAACTAAATATTGTAGTGTCATCTATGTGATAGCGTCGATTCGCCATATTTCATTTATATTAGTCGAGCTAATAGTTAGTTTCTTTGATTCGTTTTTAACTGCTTGACCCTATACGCAGTTATTTTAGTATCATTATTAAGTTAATCAATATTCATTATTTAGGAAATTGTCTAGTATCATTCCTGTATTTACGCGTCCACATCCATTTGTAGATTAATTTTATTGGGGCGACATCAACCCCGATTTCTAAGTTGATCCGTTGCGCTATTTATTTATTTTTGTTATGTTGGTTAGGGTCCCTTTTGCTACTGTTCGTATACCATCGGATATTTTTATATGTATATAAATATATATGTCACATCTTGAGTTGTGTCTAAGAGTGAACGTTTGTGGAGCAAAGGCCAACAACTATAAAGTTAATTCATTTTTACATGTATATGTCAATTGATCTTTTATTTAATGATTACGGTATTTCTCCACATAATAAACGAAATTACATGTGAAGTGTTTCTGAATCATATATTTTAAGTACCGAGTGAAGGATTATTAATTTTAAGTTTATATGTTCATTTTAAATCATTTGAATTCATTTCTCATTGTGGATACTTTGGCTAAAGGATGATATTAATCGGAATACTGTATCTGAAACAAAGAGATCAATTTTAGCTTTCCATCTGAAGAGAATGATCAAATTATTCAAGATTAACTTGAATACTGTATCTGAAAAAGAAGAAAGATATTAATAACACTAAAATAATACGATTTTATCCTGAAAATACCGGCAGGTATTATTGACTTTGAGCATACGTTAAGATAATTATAAAATTAAATTGATTGAACCAGTATATGTGAATGAGTAATGGATATACTCCCGACCTCATCATTTATCAATTATTAGGAAACTTGGTCACAGAAGAAATTTATGTACTTACTTGGAAACTGGTCTCATTGATTTTAAAGATTTGGATTACTACTTACCTGACAGTTGAAGTCGCCACAGATGATGGGCTCTTGGATTACTATTTACCTAAGGTTGAAATCTCCAGCTACATGTTGATTACTCTGAAGGCTCGCACATATATAAATAATTAGCACACATCGAGTCGGTTTAATTACTCAGTCTCTCATCTGTTTACTCACTTACATATTCGTTCAGTTACTCGTTCGTACATTCACACATCTCATACACCCTCCACGCCCACTCGGTTCGCACGCTACCAAACCACTTTCATACACGCATATTATACACACATACATCCACGCCCACACTCCTGTCTTTCCCTCACACTTTCTTGCACACGATTCTTACACCCACACAATGACGTTTCCAGACATAAATAACTGGGTGGTGGCAGCAAAGGCAGAGTGACGTGCCAAGCGGGCTAATTCTATGCATATACTCATCATCAAACATCTCCATATTATATTCATCTGGCATTGAGCCATTGCACTGTCATTCCGTACATCTGCACACTATATTTAGTGGTAGACAGGACATCCATTTGGTATTCATCGGTACTACGCCTATTCGCTACAGGTATTGGGCGTCCCGCCACACTACAATCGTCAATATTATTATCATTATCATTATTATCATTGACATCATTATCATCATCATAGTTATGAATATCAAGTATTAAGCAAGAATTTATAGCCCCAGCAAGATGTTTTTATATAATGATTAAATCACTAACCGTACACTGGTTGATAGGTTGGGCTACTGCTATTATCTGTGTTTAGAATTCCAAAGTAAAATTGTTCATTTACAAGTGATATAATGTAATGTGAGTGATTATTAAGTACTGAACTCTACTGATATATGGCCGTTAATGATTGATGAAAAAATAAGATAAGCTAAAAACGCTAGCTTGGCTGTTTTCGCTCGCCAGCCCACAAGTGAGCCGCTTCATTTTTTGCCCCGGACTGACTTTTTGAGCCATATATTTAAATAATACTAAAGATGTAATACTCAAACATGTGACAGGGGTTTGCAATCCGTACAGAGAGACATTCACCATTATTCAGTTCTGATGTTTGCAATTGACACGTCTGACAGGAAAGAAATGTACTTCAACACTGTATGCAGCATAAACATTTTTGTTAGTTAGGCAACTTGACAATACTGTGCACCTTTTTTTATACATTCTAGATGGCCGAATATATCCAAGAGTGATCCTCTGCTTTTACACTGGTATAAGCATTATCAATACTGGAGGTTCAGGGTATTTTTATGAGATCTTTTATGATAACGATATCACTGACCAATGGTCGCATTGTAAATATTTGTATAATTTTCACGTGAATATATTTTACTTTGTTAATCTTCAGTATCTTATCCTAAGGGAACTGTCAGCAATGCAGTAATAAGTGTATTAGTAAATGAACAAACAGAAATTAAAGAGATGCGATCGTAAAGTTCTATCTGGGCAAATAATCCCCCACAGCCAGTTCTTAACAGATGGCCAGTACTGGACAATACATATAACTGCTCTCTCTCTCTCTCTCTCTATATATATATATATATATATAGCTTGGATATGTCTGTTGTGAGTTATACTTGTATTACCATATGAGAAGTAGGAGGGTTTAGGGAGCTCCCAAGAACTAATGTATTCGTATGCAAATTGATATCTTTTCGTTATCATTATGCTTTCCCTAGTTTTCTATAATTTCCTAAGTTCGAGATCTAAGAGCTTCAATTCAGTGTGGCTTAATTTTGTAAGGATTCTTACATCACAATGCCTAAGAATGCAGTTTGACTGCAGAAGACAACTTGTTCCTATTGCTCATCTACAGGGAATTTTAACAAATGACCTATAGCAATGACATTGATTGATGATTTAATAAACTGCTAAAATTCACTTAAAAAAGCACTAATAAGAGAAGGCATCCGTCACGTGAGTTGGTACCTCAGAGAAAACACTCACTTTATGTTGATGAGACATCGTAATACCCCAACTCCTTTAAGTAGGTTTTCTACATCAATATGCTGCTGCCACTGAGTTGGTTGCTTATCAATCGATTCTACTGTCGATATTTCCTTGTCGCATCTCGCCACATGAACTCCCGTATATGGCACAGCGGCCATTCAGAATGTGAAGCCGACGTCGATCATCAATGTAATCACCTACATAAAGCAAAATATGGGAAACACTTAACTCAATAACTAACTGTGAGAGCTTGGACAAGGGAATCAAAATAAGAAAAACTCACTTCCATTTATTCCACTACCATTCAAACAGGCAAACGCAAATAGGTGACCGAGCAGATAATGTCTCCATCGGGCCGAAGCTCAAGTTCCCGAGGGCGCACGAGGGCCGGCCGGACCGCAGCACCCTCGCCCTGACACCCGAACCCCGCCTGACCTGCTCCGGGCGCGAGGGAACTCTTCTTCAAGATTTTTATCTTTGAAGAACACGAAGCACGACTCAAATGCATCCCTCTCATACTCTGTAATAGTCGACAGAGAAATGTCAGACTAACCTTTCCTCGTATATTAGAGTGGAAAAAAGAAATATGAAATATACTATCATGAAGTAATTTTTTTCATAAGATTATTTTTTCACATATAATGTTTTCTGATGGGTTAATATTTCTATAGACAGAGGGACAAGCTACTGTCTAAAGCAGTGGTTTTCAAACTATTTAGTATGACAGCACACTAAGAGACAACCAGTATTTTGGCGGCACACCTGCCCCTTGATATATATATATATATATATATATATATATAATATATATATATATATATATATATATATATATATTATATATATATATATATATATATATATATATATATAATATATATATATATTATATATATATATATATATATATATATATATATGATATATACAGTATATATATATATATATATATATATATATATATATATATATATATATAGATATATATATATATTATATATATATATATATATATATATATATATGTATATATACAGTGATATATATATATATATATATATATATATATATATATATATATATATATAATATATATAGATATATACAGTATATATATATATATATATATAATATATATATATATATATATATATATATATATAGATATATATATATATAATATACAGTATATATATATATATATATATATATATATATAATATATATATATATAATATATATATATACAGTATATATATATATATAATATATATATATATATATATAATATATATATATATATAATATATATATATATATATATATATAATATATATATATATATATATATATATATATATATAATATATATAATATATATATATATATATATATATATATATATATATATATATATATATATATATATATATATATATATATATATATAGCCTTAGACTTATTCTCGCTGATCAGTGTGAGGAATTCTCGAAATCTAGCAAAATCATATTATTTTCACGGCACACACTTTGGGAATCACTGGTCCAAAATGCGATCTGAGAAAATATAAACAATTTTTCTGTTTATCTGTATAATCAAATTAAGCCGCTACGGTGACTAAGGATGATATTTAAATAAAGACAGGCAATGCGAAGAAAACCAAAATTTTAAATCTGAGCTGTGAATCTATGTAACAAGTTTTCATAAATAACTGCAATACCTTTACGTCTAGATAGCAAAAGGAAAATAATCCAAAGCCAGTTCTTGCTAAGAGGACAACGATAAAGGATCAGGAAGGTCAAGAAGCTAAGGGAAAAGGGCCAACAAGGAGGCGGCTGTCAACACCAGATATAAAAGGGGACTTCTTCATCCCTTCGCCACTCGCATCTTCCGCGACCTCTCGTCAACATGAAGACTTTGGCTCTTAGTAAGGACGCATTGATTTAGGGCCCCTTGCTACTGACGATGATGAATATATTTGCGATGAAATAAGTAATGCTATTTATATGTCACTAGACGAATTAATCTGAATCGATGTGTCTTGTTGGCATCACAGCCATACCAGTTATATCACACATTATATTTTTTTGTGTGTATGCACTAATAGTACACATAAATAGCATGCTAAACTAGTTTGATGAAGTAATTATGGTCATACCTAAAACAGGCAAAATAGAATGGCTATAAACGTCCAAGCCTATTATTTTTTAAGTCAGAAAAGATTCTAATGTTTCTTTATCTTTTTTTTTAGTCTGCTTGTTCCTGGGTGTTTCTGCCGCCGTGCCCGGCCTCCGCCAGCGCCGAGACTCGAGCTCCTTCTATTTCGAACTTCCCGCCGACGCCGACCTAGTTCTTGGCGGAATCAACACTGGTTTCGAATGCGGCGATCTGCCCTACGGTTACTACGCCGACCAGGCCAACAACTGCGCCGTCTTCCACGTGTGTCTGCCCTACATCGACAACGACCTGTACATCACCCGCCACTTCTCCTTCATGTGCGGCGAAGGCACCATGTTCGACCAGGAGCGCCTCGTGTGCGACTTCCCCGAGAACTCCCTTCCCTGCGACGGAGCTGCTAGTTTCAGAAGATCTAACTTTGGACGCGTGAATGTGAACTTTCTCGAAAAGTGATTGAAGCAATTCACATATTCATTCTATGTCTCTATTTCTTTATGAATCTAATATACAGACAAATATATTTGATTTCATTTTTTAATCATGTAAATTGACATTTACAACTCATTAATATCTATCCTCTTTAATAAAATCAAATTATCACATAATTTTGTTTATATCCGAAAGTGAAAACTGATGATATTTAAGGCAATCAAATCTGCAATGGCCATAATGAATACTTGTGATTAGAATATATATGTTTACTGTCTTGCAAGATAAAATGACCCACCGCCTAAAGAAGATAAAACATATAAAGTCAAATGTGAAACGGGTTAATTTCAGAGTGCCATACCACTTCTTCAGTAAACCAGTTCTATGTAGTGAGTTTTTCATTCATCAAGTCAACGCGATGTACTCAATATAGGGATATTGTCAATACTCTTACCGTTACTATTGTTATTAGTTCTACAGACCATATTAACATTAGGCGTAATGAAGATATTGATTTGAAGATAAAACAAAGATAATTTATAACATCAATGTTTAAACAGGTGTGGTTATTAGCTAACAGCACATTTTCAACCTCCCCTATGATTATAGATATACAAAAAGAAAGAAAGAATAAAAAGAAAAAAAGAAAAATTCCTATTTTGTGTTCAGATCATAAAAAGGCCTATAATTCTAAGGATCAATAGTGTGGTTCTTACAACAAATTTTACGAATGATCAAATCAAGAACAGTGGCGGTCAGATGAAGAGCCAACATATTCATTAATATACCCATCTTTAGAATCAAATTATATATATAATTACAATACAGATACTTACTAGGGAATCTTCAGAAACGAGACAAACCAGAAAGAAAGAAAATATAAAAATCATTAGTTAAAAGCTTACACCTAAGTATAAAAGACGTATGAAGTAAAATTCAGTCTCACGTTATACAAAAGAAAGAGCCGCCAGTGCTTGCAATTCTCCCACCTGCCCATTGGGTCCTCCCTGTTACCTGAGCCCATGAAACAGGTTGCTAAGTACACGCTGCAACAATGCCTTTCCCAGCCTCGTTATAACGCGACGGGTTGTTCCACGGATGCCGCGAAGAGGCATTTCTTGCAAGGCGCTTAAATCCGAAATGTTGGCTATCGTCCCACTTCAACTCGTTTTTTTCCCCGAGATCTCACTCGTCAGTAGAAACAGAGCAGAGGCGATTATCCAGAAGAGAGAAAAAGGGAAGAAAAAAAGGGGAAAAAAAGTGCGCGATAAGAAATGGCAAGGGAGGAAAGGGGGGGGGGGGCACCGGACGTGGGCAAGTGTCACAAAACTGGAAAAGTCTATGCAAGGCCGACACAGCAGCGGCTTGATATATAAGGCCAAACTTACTTGCAAGCATCAGCAATTCCTCCTTCCCTCCTGCCGACGACAATGAAGACTCTTGCTCTCGGTGAGTAGCAGCGCGAAATATTGCAATCTCCCTCTGCCGGTTGAATAGTGATTTTTGATACTAAGTGAGATTTTTCTATAATGAATTACCGCTGGCGGTTCAACGGTGATATTTCCTATTAAGAACAGAATTCACCTGTAATGAAGATGTATTCATCGCTGGTGTTGATGTGGATTTGTTTTACCTTGAAATGACATTTGTGGTTATGACACGCGTCACTAGTTTAAGTAATCCTAAATCAAGAGTAATTGTGATAATCATTGTGTTTAGAATGATTTTGTTCATATAACATAACTTTGCCTTAATATCGATGATTATTTTCATGCATGAAACAGAAAATTCAAACGGAAATCACAGTAATACTAGTAGTAATATTAGCAGTCATGATCATTTCTGTGATAAAGTGATCAAACAGCAATGGTTAATAAGACTCGGCAGATGGTAATACCTGAATAATTTTCACTGGACTCTTGTCCCTTTTTTGTGTGCTTATCTCGAAAAAGCAAAATATAAATAGCACCCAAACAAAATCTCATGCTTCCCTAGTCCTTGCCCTGGTGAGCGTGGCCGCCGCCGTCACGGGAGAGCGCCAGCGTCGGGACTCGAACCCTCTCCTCTTCGAACTGCCCGCCGACGCCGCCCTGGTCCTCGGGGGCATCAACACTGGCTTCGACTGCGGGGAACTGCCCTTCGGTTACTACGCCGACCAAGCCAACAATTGCGCCCTCTACCACGTATGTTTGCCGTACATCGAGAACGACATCTATGTCACCCGTCAGTTCACCTTCATGTGCGGCGAGGGCACCATGTTCGACCAGGAGCGCCTCGTGTGCGACTTCCCCGAGAACGCCATCGCTTGTAACGAGGCTACAAACTACAGGAGAGCCAACGAGTACTTCGGTCGTCCTGTCAACTTCCTTGAATAAAACATAAGGGCGTCCAAAACTTATTCCATATTTTTTTATTGATTACCTTATATATGCATTAGTTTACATTATTGATATTCTTTGGTCACTGGCGTATAGTACTTTCCAAAGAATCTTTAAAAGCGCCTCAATAAAGCCACCAATTTGAGCTAAAAGAGCTTCGGTTTCCCAATGCTTTTAACTTTTTAATGCGCACACTGCAAGAATGACTGCAATCAAGTGCCTATTAAATTATGCGGGGGTCCAAAGCAATGAGAGACTGCTGGGTCCCTCTCTGTCAGCACAGAAAACGACGATGTAGCAACTAAAGTTACTAAAACCATATTTAACTATGACCTACATGTCAAATAGTTTTACACTTTGAAATTGTGATATGACGAACAGATAAAAAATAAGTTAGGCTCAGTTAATACTACATAGAAAGGAAGAATATATAACAGTTATGATGGAATGATGACAAGGATAATATTAATGTTGATGTTAATAATAATAAAGTAAGTAATAATAATGTATGAATTAAACTGTGATAACATCAATTACGATTAAAAATAATGTTAGCAACAAATCAATGGTCATAATGATAATGCTAGAAAGAATGGCTTGGAAACAACAACAGACTAACCATAGCACACACACACACACACACACACGTACACACACAGACACACACACACAAACACACACACACTATACCACACACACACACATACACGAGAGAAGGAACGTGCGTATGTGTATATATATATATATATATATATATATATATATATATATATATATATATATATATATATATATTATAACCAATGGATAGTCTACGTCAATTTTTAGATAAATTGGTCAAGATATGATACAACTCGAGCTCAAGGATCCATGACAAAAACCTAGTATTACATTTTTAAGGAATTCTTCAGCCTTAAGTCGTGGCCGTGAAACTTGATGTATGTCATACTATACCATACTATCAGGGTTTCTGGTAGTTTGCAGGTGTTATTCTTTACGATGTAAAATCTGCTTCATTTGCAACGTTATTCATTTACATAAGATAGAGGATCCAAGCTTTTTCACCACTAAGGACCCCTTTTACTTAAATGAGCCTCCCACGGACCCTAGGTGTTTGTAAGGTCAGTCTACTATTCTATAAACTAACATCAAATTCATATTCCAGTTTCGTTTCCTCATTGAAGGCCTTCGGTTTTCAGTTTGCAGCTGAATAAAAGGCGAAAAAATATCCTGAAAGTCTATCTTCAGCAGCCTTTTTATGAGTAATTTTGCAATTTACACAGGAACCTTTTAGAAGTCCTAACAGCTCACGGATTCTTTGCACTATCATGAGGGTTCACCGGTCGGGAACCACCGACGTAAGAGGAGATGGAATTCCAAGGTAACTATCCTAAATCATTGCCGTTGCGTTCTGTTGTATTGCATGAGGGTTTACGTCTTAGGTTTACGTCTTAACAAATGACAGAGATAAAGCTACAAAGATCAGCGTGCTGGAAATCTCACGGTTCAATGTACTGTCTTAGAATTTCTACTAGATATTCTGTTTGTTTTCGTTGCTAGAAGTCATCATCTTCCTTTCATGTTTTTGCCATGA
>NW_028234407.1:19301734-19304234 GCF_977035675.1 Penaeus japonicus
TGTATAATATACATATCTATATCAATATATTATAAATCTATATTATTATATATATATCTATAAACATATATTTATATATATAAAAAAATATATATTTTTAGTATATATATATATAATATATTATATAAGTACACACATTATATATATCTATATATATAAAAATCTATATATATCTATATATTATATATGCACACACACTACATATATCTCTCTAATCTAATTCTATCTATATAAACATATAAATATATATATATATATATATATATAAATATATATATATAAAAATTATCTAATATATAATATATATATATATATATATATATATATGTATATATATATATAAATATATATATATAATATATAATATAACTATATAATTAATATATATATTATATATAGATATCTATAAACATATATACACTTTATACACATATACGCAAGCACAAGCATACACCTGTGTGAGTGTATGTGTATGCATCATAAATAATAGTATATATATATAAATATATATATATATATATAAAAAAATATATATACAAAAATACAAAATATACATACAAACATAATATATATGTATATATATAAATATGAAATATAATATATAATCTATTTTATATAAATAAAACGGCACACTTAAGGAATATGGTATAAAACTAATATTTGTTTATATAGTCCAACACACACACATATATATAATATCTATAATAATATAGATATATATATATAAAAAAATAAATTCTTAAATATACATATCGATGTATATTAATGAAAAAATATATATAACTATGCATAAGATTTATAAGTATATATTATATATATATAAATATAAAAAAAAAATATATAATAAAAATATATTTTTTATACCCATACCTAGAAGTATAATATACATACATATATATTATAGATATATATGTCATATATAAATAAAATATATATAAATATATATATATTATATTAATATATATATATAGTGTATATATATCATCTATCTATATCTTCTATAAATATATGTATATATAATAATATAATAATAAATAAATACATAAAGATCTATATATATATATCTGTAAATAAATATACAAAATATTAATAAACTATAGATATATCAATATATATCTATATATAGATTATATATATCTATAAAAATATCTATATATAAATATATATATACCCACACACACACCACACACCATCAGCACCCACACCCACACATATATATATATAAAATATATATATAGTCTAATACTATACATATATATAATATAAATATATAAATATATAATCTATATGAATAAATATGAAACTATACATACATAAAGCAAATATACGCGTATAAAAATATATATTATTATATATAAAAATACTGTATAAATAAATATAACATCAACAAAAAAATATAAATCTATAAAACAAATATATATTATCTATAAGTAAGTAAGTATATATATCTATACAAACTAATATCTTTATCTATCTATATCTATACATATAGAATATCATATAAATATATAAAAAAATATATATATCTATAGCATATATAGATAGATAGATCGATATACATCATACATATATAACTATATATATATATATCAAATAGATAAAGTCTATAATAAATCTATATATATATAAAAAAATATATAAAATATATAAAAGTAAATATGCTATATGTATGTAAATAAGCATATAAGATGAAAACATAAATATATATTAATATATAAATATATATATATATCTATATGTCTAAAAAAAATATAAATATAAATATATATATCTCTATATAATATATACATCTAGTCTATCTATCATAAAATCTATAAAACAGTTTTGTGGTTAGTGTGAGTGAGTGTATGTGTGAGAGTTTGTGATATATAATATAGTCTCAATTCTAAATTAACAATATAAATCAAACTAGAACACAAAACAATATGTATATAACTCAATATACCTATAAATAAACCCACAATATGGCACATATATATATTACCTAGTAATATATGCATAATCTATTTAAATAAATAAATAAAAATAAAACTATATAAAATATATATAAACTAAAAATATCTGATATATAATAAATATATACAACAAACACATATGTAATATGTAAATATATATTTATATCTATATATACGCAATATCTCTATAACATATAATATAACTAAACAAATATATCTAGCCATATATATATATCATATATATATATATATATAAATATACTATATAAGTTAATAAATATGTATATAATATATATATATATATATATATATAAAAATATAATAAATATATATATATATACATATATATAAATATAAATTAGATATATATGGTAAATAGATATCTTTATTTTATTATATATGTATATAATATGCTCGTAATAGAAATAAAATATATAGAATATATTTTAAAATATATATATATATATTAACATAATAGAATAGATAATATTATATATATATATATATATATATATATATGTATATATATATAATATATATATATA
>NW_028234407.1:19309234-19311734 GCF_977035675.1 Penaeus japonicus
CCGAGATTTGAGGGCCACAACGTTTCACACTTCGCATCAGACCAATTTTGTATAATATACACATTCAGGTATGTTATGTACCTCCTTTATGCTGCATCTATAGACTGCAATTATATAGGGTATGAGATAAGGTAACTTGCTAATTTTTTGTTATGTATATATATAATGTTTGAGGTATTTTTCTTATTTTCGGACTATGGGTGTACTGAATGCTGATTCACCTACCGCTTATCACTGTGGCGGATCCAGGAGCTGAATGCCAGATTTACCGAATCTCTGAATATTCATTGTGTTGTGAAATCGAATTTGAAGTGAAAAAGGAACACAGAAGAGTCTTATGAGTGACAGAGGATCTGTGGTTTAATTTATTTGTGATGTGAAGTGAATATATCTAGTGATAGCTAGATAAAAGTGCCATGGGTAATATATAAACTTGTTTGTTTGTATACTATATCTAAAACTAATGAATTATAAATGGTGTAACTATGCTTTCATATTTTACCACCAATAACAACTTGCTCTCATGAAACAACGGTGTCTTAACCGTGCCGGCAAAACCCTATATAAATAAATAAATAAATAATTGAATAGATGAATAAATACCATCATGCAACAAACATCAACATCTTCACACTATAAAAGAATATATTTATAATATATAAATATAAATATATATATTATATTAAAATAGCTTATAATAAGTATATATACATATATAGTAAATATAATATATATATACATATGTAAATTATGATAAATATACATATATATATGATATATAAAAATATATATATGATATATATATATAAAAATATAATATATATATATATATATATATATATATATATATCTATCTAAATATGGTATATACATGTATATCTATATATCTAAATATATATATATATATTATATATATATCTTATATATATATATAAATATAATCTAATCTCTTACTAAAAAAAAAATTAAATATATCTAAATATAAATATATATACAAATATAAAAAATATCAATATCAATAATACCTACATACATAACACACACAAACACACAACCACCAAACCAAAAAATAAACACCCCCACACATACACACCCACACACACACCCACCCACACACACACACACACCCACCCACACACACACACACACACACACATATCTCTATAATATAATTATATAACAAGCTAAAAAATATATATATATATATACATATATATAATATATATATATATGTATACATATAAATATAATATACATATATAATAACCATAAATATACTATACATAAACATATCATATGTAAATTGAATACTATATATATAGATATATAACTATAACTAAATATATAAATATATATATATATATAAATCTATATACATGTATATTCACATACATACCACACCACACACATATTTACATACTAGATTGTATACATATGTATATATATACAAATAAATATATTGATATATATCTATGTATGTAAATATTGTATATATGTATATATATGTGTATATAGTAGGATATAAATTCTGGTCTATATAATTCTAAATATACTGTATATATATGTATAAATAAATCTATAATCAAACAAAATATAAATATCATAAATCATATAAATAAAATATACACACCACAACACACCACACCTACCACACAAAAACGCTCACCCACACACACACACCCCCCACAGCACAGACACACACATACACCCAACACACACACACACACCCCCACACGCACAAGACCTAAAAATCTATATAAATAATATATAATAATATATAAATATATATCAATAACTCTCGTAAAGTATATATAACAAAAACATACATCAATCTGGACTATCTTACAAGCAACCAACACAGCAGTAAAACTTATATACATAATGAAACACAGATACACACAGACACATAATAGTCTCTAAGCAAGTGACACACACTAACACAAACCTCACATACTACACACTCAACAATATCACATACACAACACAATAACACCCTCTCACGACACGACAACCCACCAAATCACAACACAAACAAACACGACATCTCTAATAAAACTGACACAGCCGAAACCTGAATCCGAAAGAACACTCACCCTCTCCCACACCCTACATCCAACAATATCTCTCGCGCCTCAACAGAACTAAATATCACTACCATACTCACACGGACACACTACTCTCACAATGGACTCCTCTCACAGACACTAACCCCACATCCCCCAGAAGCAATGACATCAATAGTAGTTCAAGCCAGTAACTCACTCTAACGCTCACTCACTATCTCAAAATCACTCATCAAACAAAAACACTCTCTCTCGCACAGCTCGCACGCACTAACACAGGATCTACGTAAAAATGCTCTCAATCACTCATCTACTCAAAATATAATAACATACTCCTGTCGCCTCATCACACGAAAATCCACACACACACTCACTAACACACACTCTCACTCACACACACTCAAACACACACATAAACACACACACCACACACACTC
>NW_028234407.1:19316734-19319234 GCF_977035675.1 Penaeus japonicus
GCGTGGAGTCGCGCCGCAGACGAAGGCCAGGAAGAGCGGCGGCCACCCCCATCAACACACAAACTAGATAAGTGAAGAATAAAAAAATCAGATATCTACCAACAGTATAACTTGGATATTGTAAGCTGAAGGGTTCATACAACAAAAACAAAAATTACAAAAGTAATGAAAAACTTACCAGTAACTAAAGTCTTCATCCTTCTTCGGATGTTCCGTTGAGCCTTACTAAGGAGCCTGCACAGATATATATACCTTGAGGAGAGTCCCTAACTTGCCCTGCCCACTTGTTAGTGACCTTGGTAGCTTTGTTCCACAGTAAAATATCCGGACCTTCTCGATGTAGTGGTAAGGTAACATTCATAACATAGTGCCAGTGCATTATGCATGTTTGCTTTACCATTATCGCTTGATATATATATATATATATATATATATATATATATATATATATATATATATATATGTATATATTTACATATATATATGTATGTATGTATGTATGTAATGAACATATGTATCTCTGTGGACAAATATACAGGACTCTGAGATAACCTTTATTTGTCTGCTGTAAAGGAGAGTGATACTAAAAGAATGGAATCCATAGTACCTCAGGCGAACCAGCGCGTCTACGTTATCGCCCTGCTCGCGTATATCTGATCCTCAGCATGTTTATTCATTTATCTATTTTTTTATTTTTTTAAAGAATTATAACAACTTACTGCAATTGTTAATGGGTCTTAATCGTTAGTCAGAAAGTCCGCCTCTCGGTTTCCTGCAAGGAAAGAACTCGAAGCAAATATTTTTTATAACCGAAAATTACGTTTCTTTCTGTACAATACATAGTGACAATGAGTCCGTTCCTTCAGGTAATACATAGGTGAATTCTCTATCCAGTGGTCGATAAAAATCTGGAATATAAAATGTCCTCCCATTATTCTTACGTATTGCTTACCAACCGTATTAAAACTTATCCACAGGTTCTTTCCCATTATTATGTCTAATATTTGTTTAATCTGTTTTTACTTCTTGTATCGTTATAATATCTCATCTTTCATTTAACCTGCTGACCCGTGTTGTTTTATTTTTTTTTTTTTATTTATTTCTTAATGCCATCACTCTTGGCGTATACTTATAAGCATACTTATACATGAATAATTTCTAATTGGTTATGTGATTTGACATTATAAAATTCTAAGTACTTCAAAAACACTTGAAAAAATAGACAGACTTTTAAGAGGTAAATTATAGTTTGGTTTAGGTATTTTGGTACAGATAAGTTGAGCGTGTAAAGCCGATTGCAAAGGGGACCTACTCAACAATAGTTAATGAATACAATAGAAATATTAATTTACCACCTCATCCATTTTCAGTTTTAGTCTCATTCAACATTAAGAAGCTTTAGGCAGATACTTAGTGATAGATAGATTACTAGATAGCAGAAAGAATATAATAACAATATAAGCACAGCTAAGATAAGCAGACAATACATCAATTAATTTACATATACTTTAAACCTAGCATTAAAAAAATATAACCACATGTGAATGTGCTTTGCAATGTTTGCAGCATGGATCATTAGTCTTATATGACTTTAAGCGTTCTTTAAATTTTTTAAAGATATAATGAGATATAATGCCTAGATGATAATGGTGACACCCAGCTCTATTCTTTTGTTACGACAATCCCCCCCCCCCCCGTAAACGGTGTCTGTGGGCTCTACTTTCTCCAATACTGGTGATTGCTTGATTATGACAACGGTGCACAGATACCGGACACCTACTAAAAACATGTCTTAAAATGGATCGTTCAAAAAAGGCTAACAGATGAAAAACCCTAAGACTCTACTACCTGCATACTCGAAACAACTAAGACGATATCCCTCGGCATAAAAGCAAGCAAGTCGGACCCCTCTCTAAAGACGCACCAGGCATAATTGGATTACTATATCCTCCAGAGGCGCACGAGAGCACAGACACGACTTCACACGGTCGCGCCAAGAGAACCGTAAAGCCCTATGTTCCTTACAATGCCTAGAAGTTGGTATTATAAAACCCCAAAGGTATACGCTAAGACATTATCCATAACACACAGACACACACACACGCACTCACACTAACACACATACATATGCACCCATATTCACTCACAAATACACGCATTTCTGAAAAATGAGAAAAGACATAACGTGGTTGGTTTACATACAAAGCCAAAGGGACTATCTTACCATCCTGGTCTATTGACTAAAAATTGGGATGTGATAAGAAAATAAGAAATTGCAATGAGAAAGGATTTACTCATGATAAACAAGGGGGGGGGGGGGGAGGGGGGGGGGGGGGGGGGTGGGGGGAAATAAAGGGGGGGGGGGGGGGGGGGGGGGGGGGGGGGGGGGGGGGGGGGGGGGGGGGGTGGGGCAAATAAAATCGATAACGATGTAGGTCTACTCGTGAAGAATTAGTTCCTAATCATTTTTGAAGTTCTACTAACACCACAAAGACACTGT
>NW_028234407.1:19329234-19331734 GCF_977035675.1 Penaeus japonicus
TTTATGTGTGTGTGTATAAATGCATGAACAAATATATACAAACACACACACACACACTCACACACACCCATATATATATATATGTTTGTGCATATATGTATATATATATATATATATATATATATATATATATATATATATATATATATATATATATATATATGTGTGTGTGTGTGTGTGAGAAAGATGTTAGAATGCAGTTGCGCATTTTAATATATATAGAAATTTTACCTCCCTGACCGGGACTCGAACCCGCGCCGTAAGATTGACAGGCACGGTGTTGAAACCAATCGGCTACTCGACCCGCTGAAATTATTGTCCAACCAGACGCCTTTTGAGGCGTCATGGTTTTTACCTATGTGCTCTTAGCAGAGCAGTGATATCGAATTTTCACGGACAATTCCCGCGAGCACTTGGCAGCTACGGAATCACAAATTCAAGTCCCAAATCAGGTTACCGAGGTTATATATATGTGAGGTCGAGTAGCCGATCGGTTTCAACACCGTGCCTGTCAATCTTACGGCGCGGGTTCGAGTCCCGGTCAGGGAGGCAAGATATATATATATATATATATATATATATATATATATATATATATATATATATATATATATATATATGTACACACATATACATTTACATTTTTAGTGCAGTTTTATGTACATATATGATCTTAGTATCAAGAGTCACTTCTTTTGGCTCGAATGAGATGTGTTTGTTTTTGCACTGGCTCTGACTGACGCCATTTTTTTTTCCATAATCCTTTAATTGGGTTCATATCAGGGCTACTCTGGGTAATCACACCATCTTGACGTTGAGATCTCTGAGGTAACCGGACGAGTACCGGTCATTATCAGGAAACCAATTTGCGAAGTTGGGATTCCAGGCGTTCATCTCTCATTTTCAGGTACCAAATCTTGGTTCAGAGTCCCATTCACGGGTGTTAATCGACTTTTGCCTGGTGCAGATGTGATAGCCAAACCATCACCTGCAGACAGCCCGGATGATCCTTCTTCATCTATGTTCTCCTTACGATTTTTTAACCTATCACTAAATTTCCCAGGATTGATTCATCGGAAAACCATACCTGGAAAAAAGGAGTACACAAAAGGATAAGAATGTTATTACTTACACTTCAAGCACTGGCATATAAATCAAGCTTTTATCATTTACCTCATCATGAGTAACATGAAAGGACTCACGTTTTTGCTTGAGAAGGAATAGCGAGAAACTAGCGAAAATACTTCACTTGATTATTACCTTAACACCTCATTTAGATGTATTGTTTTACAACATAATAAGCACTTTTACCTTTTTCAAATATTCATGATAATAATGACAATACTGATGATACGAAATCATAATGACAACTAATAACAACTAATGACAATGATGATACTAAAAATAATGATAATGATAATAATGACGATAATGATAACAATAATGACAATCGTATGAATAATATCCACAAAAACACCAATGACAATAATCATAATAATAGCATTGATAAAGCTGCTGCTATAATACTTGTACCATTAAAAGTGGCACTACTACTGCTACATATACTACTACTACTAAACGATAACATTAATGATTAATGATTAATGCAATAACGATGATAATAATAATGAAAATCTTAAAAAGGGATACTGATGATGATGATGATGATACTAATAATGATAATGATTATCATGACAATGATAATGATAATAATAATGATGATAATGCTAATAGAATTGATAATAACAACAATAATGCTAATAAAACGATAACAATATTGATGTTGATAATAACAATAATGATAATGATGATACTAGAAATGGTGATGGTGATGATAATGATGATAATGATAATGATGTGAATAATGACAATAACAATAATGATGATGATGATAAAAGTAGTAAGATTGACAATGATGATAATGATGATACGACAATTATGATAATAACAATAATGATCATAATATAAATGATAATGATAATATCAATAATAAGAACAATAATAACAAAAGTGATGATAACCTGAATGATGGTAATGACGATAAGAATGATAACAATAACAAATGGTAATGATAACACAAATAATAATGATATTGCTGTCTCTACTACTACTACTATTTGTGATA
Source organism: Penaeus japonicus (assembly GCF_977035675.1). NCBI lineage: Eukaryota > Metazoa > Arthropoda > Malacostraca > Decapoda > Penaeidae > Penaeus > Penaeus japonicus. The sequence continues at coordinate 19,331,360 of NW_028234407.1, forward strand.
ATAATAATACGCAATGTTTGTAGTAAGAACAGATACGGGATACTATTAATGATACTGATGGTGATAATAGTAATGATGATACCATAAATGATAATGATGATAATGATATTCAAAATGATAATGATGATAATGATAATCACAATGATAATAGTGATAATCGTAATGATAATGATAATGATAATGATAATAATGATAATGATAATAATGATAATGATAATAATGGTAATCATAATACTGATAGCGATGAAAATGATGAAAATGATAGTTATCATGATAAGAGTAATGATGATGAAAATAATGATAATAATAACAATGGTAATAAAAGTAATCATAATAATGATTACGATAATGATAACAGTAATGATAATGATGATG
>NW_028234407.1:19351728-19356728 GCF_977035675.1 Penaeus japonicus
ATCTTAACATTTGCTTACCTTTTGTTTATTCTTCATATCATCATTACCATTATCGTTATTATCATTGCTAATGTTATCATAATCATTATCATTATTATCATTGCTAATGTTATCATCATTATTATCATTATCATTATCATTATTATTAAAAGTGTTTAATTATTGTTATCATTATCATCCCTATTATCAGTATTATCAAATCATCATTTCTATCATAATTATAATTATCAATGTCTTTTATCATTGTTATCATTATCATTATAATCAGTATTGTATATATATATACATATATATATATATATATATATATATATATATATATATATATATATATATATATAATCATTATATATATAATCATATTATCTTTATTGTTATTGTTACTATAATAATTATTGTTAGTGGTGTTTTTGTTACAATTACTCTCTATATCATCATCATTATCATCATTATCATGAATATCATTGTTACTATCATCAGTGTTATTGTTATTATTATCACTATTATCATTATCATTGTTATTACTATAGATGTCATTATTGTCGTTTTTGTTAATATTATACCGTTGTCATTATCAACAATTTCGTAATTATCATAATTATTGTTGTCGTTATCTTTGCTATAACTGTTATTACCATCATTATCATTTTCATAATCACCATTATCATCATCCTTATCATTATTGTGATTGTTTTTATCATTATCGTAGATATAGATAGATAGATAGATAGATAGATTATTAGACAGATAGAAGAATAAAGAGATAGATACACAAATAGATGAATAGATGAGCAGATAGATAGATACATCGATAGATAGGTAGGGCAATAAAAAAACAGATAAATATGTATATATTCATATCTAAACAGACACACATACACGCACACAGACACACACACACACACACACAAACACACACACACACACAAACACACACACACATAAATATATATATATATATATATATATATTATATATATATATATATAATATATATAAATATGCATATATATATATATATATATATATATATATATATATATATATATATATATATATATATATATATATATATATATATATTCATATACATATACATATATATATATATATATATATATATTTTATATATTATATATATGTGTGTGATATATATATAGATATATATATTTATGATTATATATAGTGACAGATATATATATATATTTTTATTATATAATTTTATATGTATATATAAATATATATTAGGATATATTATATATATTATATGAATATTTATATATGCATGTTTGTGTGTGAATATTACTATTATATATATATATATAGTAGCTATATTCGCTTATTTATTATATATCTTATACGTGAGGTACATCGTATATACTTATATATTATTTATTTATTATATTATACATATACACTATATATATAGTATCTATTATATTATAATTTATATATATATATGTAGTACGTACCGATATATCATATAGGTTTATATAATTATATTACATACTATTATAATATATATATATAACGATTTTTAATATATATATACCTATTTATATATACACACACCACGATATATACAGTTGTAGATACTATATTGGATATAGATATATATTTATATACGCCTCTTGTATGTGCACACGACCAGCGTAGCATAAGATATTTCTATCTTATATAAACACACACACACACAACACAAATATATGATATATATGCTATACGCTATTTATACTATATATATATATTATATATTAATATATATATAATTATACTATGTATTCCAATATATGCTACTATACTAGTATTATAAACGCGTATATAGTATACTATATTATTATATATGAATATGATAGTATCTATATATATAAATATATATTATTAATATCACTATATATATATATATATATTTGTGTGTCTGTGTGTCTGTTTAAATATGTATATATACATATTTATCTGTTTATTTGTCTATTTACCTTACCTCTTCTTATCGATGCTTCATCTATTTAATCTATTCGCTGTGTATCTATCTCTTTTTCTTCTATCAGCTTTCTATCTATCTATACTAATATACATACTTGTACTATTTATATATGATATATATATATATATATAAATATATATTTATCCTACTCTATATATATATATATATATATATATACATACATTATATATTATATATGTATATACATACATATCCGAATCTTATCTACATAAAGCAAGGAACAATAAGTGTTACTTTCCTCGTTCTCTTGCTATCAACGTCGGGCGAGCAGGAACGCGTGTAACTCGTAGTCGCGATCGTAAGTCAGATGACCCCGGCCAGAGAGCGGGTGGCGGATGGCACTTTCTTTTTCCAGGCCCTTTTATCTTCGCCTTTTCCAAACATTATGTGGACTATGCTTTTGGAGGGAGGGAGGGAGGGGAAGGGAGGGAGGGTGGGTAGGGAGGGAGGGGAGAGAGGGAGGGTAGGGGGGGAGGGAGGGGAGGGAGGGTGGGAGGGATAGTAGGGGGGTGAGAAAGAGAGAGAGAGAGCGACTGAGTGAGAGAGAGAGAGCGACTGATGAGAGAGAGAGAAACAAAGAGAGAGTGAGGAGAGAGAGAGAGAGGTAGAGAGAGAGAGAGAGAGAGAAAGAGAAAGAGGAAGATAAAGAGAGAGAGAGAGAATGAGAGAGAAAAATAGAAAAAAAAAGAAATGTTACCTAAAAAAAAATAGAAAAAAAAGAAAAAAAAGATAGAACCAGAAAAGAAGAAGAAGAAATAAGAACCAGCTCTCATCTCAGCGTCCAGTGAGGTATTGGCATTTCTTTGTGTCCTTACAACTTTTTTTTCTCTCTCCAGGTGAGCTTTTTATCTTTCATGCTGTGGTTTCTTATCGACGGGACGAAGACCGGAGTCGTATCTTCTGTTGCATTCACCCGTTCGGTTGGTCTTTGATGGCTATTGTTCAGTAAGTATGCATGTGTTTTTAGTGGGTTTAATCCTACTACGATTATCTTAATTACTATCGTTAGTAGTATTATCATCGTAATTATCGGTATCATTATCATTGTTACTACTATTGTTACCGTCATTATTGTTATTATTACTTCTATCAGTATTGTCATTATTATTAGTACTATCCCCTACGCCCCTCCCCTTCCCCCCTTCCCCCCACATCCTGCCTCACCCCCCCCCCACCTCCTCCCCCCCCCCCCCCCCCCACCACTCTAGTGTCAGTATCGTTATCATTGTTATTTTTGTTATTGATACCATCATTATCATGTCATATCAACATCATTTTATAATTAGTATGATAATTATAATTAATGTTATCATCCTCGTTACTATTACAATTACTACTATCATTATTATTGTCATTTTCCGCATTAATATTGTCGTGAATGTCATTATTGCAATTATTACCGTTACTTTTGCAATTGTCGTTGTTATTATCATTGCTGTTATCATTATAGTTGTTGCTGCTTTCATGATTGTTATGAATATCATTATCTTTGTCTTTATCATTATTTTTATCACATTTAGTATCAGGCTCAGGATAATTATCATTATCATTATTATTACTACTACCAATATCATCATTCCCATTATTATTGTTATCATTAATCATCTCTATCATAATCATCATCATTACCATTACCATTTTTATTGTTTATATCATTTTCATTTATATTATCACTGTTATTCTCTATCATCACATATTCTCTATTATCACATGTATTATCATCAATGTTACTATTATCATTATATATTTTGTATTTCATATTACAACTACTATTATAATATATAGCAATGTCATTATTTTTACCATTATTATTGTCATTATCTTATCATTATTATCATCATTATCTTTTCATATCAGTATTATCATTATCACTATCGTTTCAATTCATCATGATCATCTTTAATATTAGCGTTATTATTATCATACTATTATTATCATTGTGATAATCATTATTATCATCATATCATTAATGGTATCAGTATTATTACTCTTATCTGTATGATAGATGTTATAATTCCTATACTATAATTACCACTATCAATATTATGTATATTATTCTTATCATTATCATTTTCATATTATCAATATCAGTATCCGTATTTTCATTATCATTATTGTTATTATGATTGTCATTATTATTACTATCACTATCACTACATTATTTTGGAGATCATTATTATTATTATTGTTAATGGCAGCGGTAGTAGTAATATTTGAATTATTATCATTATCATCACCTAAATTAGTCCTTCATTATCATTGTTTTTATCAATGTCATCATTTATTTTCTTCTTCTTCTTCTTTTATTGCTATTGTTATCATTGTCATCCTCGGTATTGCTATTGTTATACGAATTATAATAATTATTATTGTAATTATTATTTTCATTATCAATATTGTTACTATGAGAATCATTATCATTATTATTATCATTATCATCATCGTCATCATTATTGTAGTACTGTCATTCATAGTATCATTATCATTGTCATTATCATTTTTATCACCATTATTTTTAGCAGCGTCTATATGATTATCAGCATCATTAACTTTAATAATATGATTATTAGTTTTGCATCAATATATTTTCCCTTGATTCCAAATTTTCCCTTAGCTTGGGTAATCAATAGCCATTCTCTTTTGCAAATAGTTAATTGTTATTCTGATCCTTTTGCAACATGAAAAATAACATTATCAGTCACTTTTAATTGTATTGGTCTTGGTCAATAGCAAACGTTATAAGATTCACTCAGAACTTTCTTTTTTCAAGCTATGACTGTTAGTTCGTCTTGGAAGTGTGATTTGTCCTTTCCGTGAACAAGGATCACTCGTTGTTTTGAATCTGTATGATAAACATGATAAACACTCACACACACACACACACACACAACAATCTTTATGCACGTCACACAGCACTACACACACACAATATTCGTCATCACGCAACTACACTACAATATATATATATATATATATATATATATATATATATATT
>NW_028234407.1:19361728-19366728 GCF_977035675.1 Penaeus japonicus
TTGGTTAAACGAAGGTGTTTCTATTATCTATGTGAGATAAGTGGTTCTGGAATGGGATCCTGGTGGTAAAGGCAGTGTGCATGTGTTACTGTGTGATTGCGGGTGGTCGTGTTGTGGTGGGAGTGTTGGCGCGGATTGAGTGTATCTATCTACTATCTATGATACATATATATGGGGGGGGTGTATGTGTGTGTATATAATTATTTGATATATATGTATTTTTTATATATATATATATATTATATTTCTATATATATATATATTTATATATTCACATGTATATAATTATATATACAATTATAGATAGATAGATAGATAGATAGATAGATAGTTTTTTGATAAAGATATATTATATGGTGTGTGTGTGTGTATGTGGTTTTGTGGCGCTGTCGGTGGGTGTCGTGGGATGGATATGTGGGAGACTGGGCTTTGGGACGGTTTGGTCAGGGGAACCTTAGTTGTTCCGTGGTTGTGGTTTGGCGAGCGAAAAAAAAAACAAGCGAAACAAAAAAAAAATATAAAAAAATGGCCAAAAAAAAAGGGAGCCATTTTTCATCCTTTGGCCATGCAGCTGGCGTCTCCTCGGTGATATCCTGATCAATGACCCCCTTCCCTTCTCCCAAACATGAAACATTATTTCTCTCATGTGTAAATAAAATTTAGTGTTAAAAGTGTTAATTAAATAAAAATTTAAATGTTTTTTATTATCAAAAGAGGGGACCCCACCGTCGAGGTTGCAGGTGGTCACGAGGGCAAGCAAAGGCTTATCGTGGAGAGAACATGGCACCCCCCCCCCCACCCCCCCCGCCCCCGCCATCCGCCCTCAGCCGTAAGAAAAGCCAACAAAGGCAGAGCGATATTTCCCTTTCCCTTACCCTGCCAGGCCTCTTCCCTGCGTCCCGCCGCCCACGCCCTTGGCCGGCAATCCTGTGGGGAACGCCCCTAAACTCGTCGAGGAACGTTCTTCACAATTCAACTTCAATGCCTCCTCTCCACCCTGGGGTCACCCTGATCGCGATCTCTCACCAACAACGAACCAAGAAACTCTTTTAGAGCGACGCTATTATGATACTTACTGCTCTGCACGCTAAGATCTGAAGTCATTCCGTAGACGGCCGTGTGTCTGGTTTCTCACAACCCGGTGTCTGGGAGTGGTAGACGTTCAGACGTTGAGTTGAGAGTTCAGTTAGCCTCTCGCGCGCGGAGGAAGGCGATCGGTTTTTTTGCCACAACACTGTGGCCATTAGGCAGCAGGCGGAACGGGCGGGGCCTGGGGCGGGGCGGGCGGCTGTTGCGGCGGGGCTTTAGTGTGCGGCTGGGTTTGGTAGTTTGGTGTTCTAAATAGTGTTTTTTTTTCTGTAGCTCTCTGTGGTTAGGTTGCTCCGACGCCCATTCTGGCACCTGCGCCGCTGTAGCTCACCTTTCACTCTTTATATATATATTCATATATATATACACATATATATATATATATAGATATATATATATATATATTATATATATATATATTATTATATTATATTGTGTCGTGGTGTCCCTGTGTGTTTCATCATGGTGTGTGTCGGGGTGTGTGTATGTATGTATGTATGTAATGAATACAATTAATATTATATATATATATATTATATATATATATATTATATATAATATATATATTTACTTTTTATATATATATATTTATAAATTTAATATATTATATGTATATAATATTACTATATATTATTCTATATATACTATATTATTACTTATACTATTTATATATGTATATATATGTAGCTTAAGTTAGCTTAGTAAAAGAATTTATGTTTACAGTACTTCCACATAACTTTATTCCAGAATGTTTTTATAAAATTCCTTACGAAATACCAAATAAACAATATTAAAAAAAATGAGGTCGGGGTAAGCATCGTCCTTTAATAATCTTCATTGTGCCTCTTATGATAAGCATTTGCATAATCCCATTCATTCAGTCATTCATTGTTTGTGTCTAGCTACGCTCTCTCTCTCTCTCTCTCTCTCTCTCTCTCTCTCTCTCTCTCTCTCTCTCTCTCTCTCTCTCTCTCTCTCTCTCTCTCTCCCTCTCTTCCTATCATTCCCTCTCTCCTTCTCTCTCACTCCCTCTTTCTCTCTATTTATCTATGTGCATGCAAGGGGTGGGGTGGGGGGGGGGTCTTTGTTGGGGGGGGCGGTTATGTACTGTGTGTATGTGTGGGGGTGTGTGTGTGGTGTGTGTGTAGTGTGGGCGGGTGTCTTGGCGTGTGGGCGGGTGGTGTGAGTGTGGTGGGTTCTATGGGGGGTTGTTGGGGTGGGGGGGGGTACAGGTGTGTGGTGGGCGGTTCTATGTATGTATGATATGCAATGTGTATTGTGTATGTGTAGGTGAGTGAGTATGTGTGTGTGTGTGTGTGTGTGTGTGTGATATTGTGTGTGTCCTTTTTCTGGGTGGGGTGTGTAGTGTGACTTTGTTGTATGTTTATGGCCCTAGTGTCGCGTGAAGTGTGAGTGTGTAACTGGGTGTATGTTGTGGTGTGGTGTATCGGATGTTGTGTGTGGGTGTAAGTGTACATGTGTGTGTTTGTTGTGAGTTGGTGTGTGTTACTTGTGTGTGTGTGTTTCGTGGTGCATTAAACTTTACTTATATTAATATATTTATGTATATATATATATTTTATATATATATATATATATATTATTTATTAATATATTTATGTTACAGTACAGTATATATACATATTACATACTTATATATTATATACATATCGAATATATATAAATATATGTACATACATATATACATACATAAATACATTATATATATTATATATTTATATATATACATATACCGTATAAGCTATATATATATATATATTTATATATATATATTATATATATATATATATTTATATATGTATATATAATATATGTATGTGTATATATATTATATTATTATATATATATATATGTAGTGAGTGTTTTATTATTTTATATATGATATTGAGAACGGTCATGGAAATTACCTTATTTGCTCTTAGCAGAGCAAGTGATTAAGCTAGTGATAGCAAAGTTTCTTTCCACGGGACCAATTTCCCGCGGGCGCGCTCGGCCAGCAACGAACCTCGGCAGCCAGCAAACCGAAATTCAACAAATTTCAAGTCCCAAATCAGGTTTACCGAGGTTATATATATGGTCGAGAAAGATGGTAGAATTAGATTAGATTTGAATGCAGTAGTAGCAGTAACGCATTTTTAATATACAGATATACAAATAATTTTACCTCCTTGACCGGGACTCGGAAACCTGCGCCCGTAAAAGAAATGACATGTATGGTTTGTGATGATGTGAAACCCGATCGGCTACTCGATCCCGCTTAAAAGAATTAATTTTCTAACCAGGAACACCTTATGTGAACGTCAATGGAAGTTACCTATTTGCTCTTAGCCCAGAGCAGTGAGTGATAGAGTGATTAGTGATAGTTGAAGTTTTACGGACAATTCCCGCGGCGCTAAGACACTAGGCAGCCGCGACTAGGGCAGGCAAACGAAAAATCACAAAATTTTTCAAGTCCCAAATAAGGGTTTTACCGAGGTTTTATAATATGGAGGAGGAAGAAAGATGGTTAGAATTAAGTTAGTTGAGAATTTAAGATAGAATGCAAAGTAAACAGTAAGTTGCAGAAGTTGTTAAGTTAAAAGCAGTCAATATAGATTATAATATTCAAATTTGTACCTCCCTGACCGGGTCTCGAACCCGAGCGCCGTATGATTGACCGTAAAATAAGATTGACATGTACGGTTGGTGGTGATGGATGAAAACCGATCGGCTACTCACGACCCCCGCTAATACCGCTAAAAATAGAATGTCTAAACCAGACACCTTATGAGACGTCTTAGAACTACCTATTTGCTCTTAGCAGAGGAGCAGAGTGATAAGCGAAGGTTTAGATTTTACGGACAACTTCCCGCGGGCGCTCGAGGCCAACAGAAACAGAATACGCAACCCAGCAAACAGAATCGAGTAGCCGATCGGTTTTTCACCACCTCGTACCTGTCAATCTTTTTCCGGCTACGGGGTTCGAGTCAGGGTCAGGGAGGGTAAGGGTAACAACTACCATGGAAATTCAGTGAACCTGATTTTGGACATAAATTTTGAATATTTTTCTTAATTCACGTGCTTTGCCGAGTTTCAGTGCCCACGGGTATGAATTGTCTGTAAAAAACCTCGCCCTCGCAACATCGCCAAATTACTAACTATAGCTATGGAAGCCACGAGCACCATAGGGGATTCTCTCATGGTGGTTGTAAAGGGCATCTGGTGTAGGACAAATTGCTTTTAGTGGGTTCATGTGGTCTATTTGGGAATTAAGGGCCAGTTTTGCCTGGTCAATCGTAAGTACCCGGACAGGGAGCTTTTTTAAAGGTATAAAATTTGGTATTTATATATTAAAATGCGTTTTTTTATTGCATTTTCTACCATCTTTCTCACACATATACCTCGGTAACCTGAATTTGGGATTTTAAAATTTTCTATTTCATTTGTTTTGTTGCGAAAGTGCCCACGGGAATCTTTTGTCCCAGTAATTAAAAAACTTCGCTATGTGCTCTGCTTTGAGCACATAGGTGATCTCCATGGTGGTTGTAAAGCATATATATATATATATATATATATATATATATATATATATATATGTGTGTGTTCTCACACATATACCCTCGGTAACCTGATTTGGGATTTAAATTTCTAATTCATTGTTGCCGAGTGCCCACGGGAATTGCCAGTAAAACTTCGCTATGTGCTCTGCTTTGAGCACATAGGTGATCTCCATGGTGGTTGTAAAGCATATATATATATATATATATATATATATATATATATATATATATATATATGTGTGTGTGTGTAGTTTTGTGCTTGTGGTAGTGTGTGTACTAACCACACACATATATATATATTATATATATATATATCATATATTATAATTTTATATATATATATATTATTAT
>NW_028234407.1:19434876-19439876 GCF_977035675.1 Penaeus japonicus
ATTATGATGATAATAACGGTAACAATGATACTAATGACGATAATAAAAGTGATAACAATTATAACAAGATGATAGTAACAGTTGCAACAACAACACAACTAATGCTACCACTAACAGAATTAATAACTATGATAATTATGATAAAAAACATGGGGGTGACGATAATGATAATGATACTGATAATGATAAGGATAATACCGATGATATGACTGATAATGCTATTGATAATAATGATTATAAGGAAGATGATGGCCATGATATCATTAATAATAGTAGAAAAGATAATAATCATAATAACAACAACAGGAACACTACCAATACTATCATTATTGATATATGACGATAAAGAAAATAATAATGATAATGATTCTTATAATAGTGAGATTATGATAATGATGATAATAAAGATGATAATAACAACCAAATCAACAACAATAATGGTAATGAGACTAACTATAATGATAAAAAATAATAATACTATACAACTTGCAAATTTCTCTATTGGTTATAGCATCAAGTATTCTAAAAAAAAGAAGAAGAAAAAAAAAGATCACCCTCCCCTTCAAACGTTGCTCTTGTGATCTGGATAAGGAAAAAAATGTATAGGAGTTAACAATTTTTCAAGATTAACGACTGTAATGCAATTAACTTCCACTAATCAGGCCCTAAATATATAGTCTCACATCATATTTTCGCTATACGTTCCATGGAAGCATCGTTCAAAGTGACAGAGCCAAGATGTGCCTTGTAGCCTTAATACAGTTTAACAGATATCAGAAAGCACTTTTTCTTGCCCTGATAAAGTGGCCACATGCTTGCAGCTTCTTGATTCCATCTCTGATAGCTTGGTCAGGTTGGTCTGTGTGTTCATTTAAAAGATAATACTGGGTCTCTGAAAGAATGGTGAGGCCTTATATATATGTATTAGTATGGAAAATTCTTGAATTTTCTAGAAGGTTCTAGAATAATCTTGTAGGTTCTAGAAGGCTCTTGACATTTTTTTACAAGTGTTATTAGTAGTGATGATGGTAGTAATGATAATGATTATAATTATCCTAGTAATGATAGGAAATCGATAATAGTAGTAGTAATGTTGGTATTGATGGTAATGATATTAGTAATGATATCAATGGTAATTATATGATTGATGACAATGATATCGATGATGATGATGATAATAATCATGATAATGATATCATTAATAATGATGATAATGGTGATAATGATAATGATAATAACGATGATAATGATGATGAAAATTGTTATAATAATATGATAATGATGCTAACAATAATACTTTTATCATTATTCTAACAGCAATTGCTTATGCATAGAATAAATGGAAATACCTACCCCCCCCCCCTTCAAGAAAAGAAAAGCCTGTGTGACCTGGGCTATGGCTGGGGGTCATGTGAGACTTCAGACTGGTAGCATTCCTGATGGGTTTCCAAGGAAGCTTTGCTAAGTGTCCAGGTTACCTTTACCTCTAAGACAACAGGGGCACCGCAGCGCACTACCACAGAGAGCGCTGGCCACAACGGACCTATATCAGGTGTGAGGCAATACTGGATTCCAAAAAGTATTGTCCTCACTACTTCGCACAAAATCGAGCCTCTTGAAAGGATTTGTCACATCTCTTCGTAAACAAGTCTGTAGCCATCCAAGTACCTTCTAGACGTCTTCTTTAAGCTGTCTGAGGCCAAAGGGCGACGTCAGTGTCTTCGTCGGACCACAACTAGAAAACTTAGAGTGTATAGGATTCCCCAAGAAGCTCAGTAGGAAGGAAAAAGAGGTTCGGGAAAGCTTTGGTGCAGGGGTTCGGAGCTTCCGGGGGGGGTCTCAAGAGTGAAAATTATTATCATCATTATTATCATTAGTATTACTAGTAGTAGTACTGGTAGTTGTAGCGGTATTAGTAAAAGTAGTAGCAGTATAATTGTTATTGTTGTTACCGTTATGATGATGATGATAATCATAAACATAATGATGATAATGCTAATGAATATCATAAATGAAAATGATAATACGTTAATGTTGATTATAATAATAAAAATGATAATGATAGTAATGATTATCATTATTTTCATTATTACCATGACTATCATTGTTGTTATTATGACAATTATCATCATTATCATTCATAACAATAATTGTCATTATTATCATTATCATTTCATGATAATCATTAATATCAACAATAATGATAATGATGATGATAATGACAGCAATAATAATGATGACAATTATAACAATAACAATAATGATAATAGCAATGACAGCAGACATAATAATGATAATAAGGATAATAATAATAACAATAATAATAATGATAGTAATGGTAATAATAACAATAGTAGTGATAATAGGAAGAATGACAATAGTCAAAACAATAATAATAACAATAATGATGATGATAACAATAACTATAATTATGAGGAGAATGGTAACAACAACAATTATAATAGCGATAATGATAGTAATAATGATGATGAAAATAATGATATTAATCATAACAATGATATTGTTATATTGTCATTGTTATCATCATCATCAATATCATTATTATCATTATTACTATTATCAATATTATCCTAATTATTGTTATTGTCATCATTATTATCATTGTCATTAGTATCATCAACACCAGCAGCAGCAGCAGCATCTTTATCATCATAATCATCGTCACTATTATCACGATTTTCATCATTGTGTAGTTGATATTATCATCGTTATCATTACTGTTATAATTATCATCATTATCATTGCTAATGTTATCATCACTATCTACCATCATCATTATTATTGTTACTATCATCATAATCATCGTCATTCTTATTACCCTCACTCTCACCACTATCATCACCATGATTATCGTTATTATGATCTATCATTTTGTCGTTACTATGATTATATTTACCATTACCATTATGATCATTATTATGTTGACGACACAGGCTTCAAGATAGAGGCGATGAGAAGTACAGAGTCACCAGAGAAGAACAATCCCATTGCACAATTGCACAAAATCAACAAGTAGACAGTATAAACGCTGAAACGACCATCTAAATGCGGCGTTGAAGAAATCCTCAAAGAATGTCGCTCGCCTCGAAGACCCGACAGTCTATCGTAACGCAAAAAAAAAAGAAAAAAGAAAAAAAAAAAAAAAGAAAGAAAGAAAGAAAGAAAAAAGAAAGAAAGAAAGAAAAAAACAACAACAGGAAATCGCTTCGGAAAGGAAGAAATATCTTAAGCCAGGAGAAGATGAGAAGACATGTGGGTTGCTGTGGTTCAATATTCGATCTTAGCTCACACTGAAGAAACCACGACCATTATTATTATTATTATATTTTAAAGATAGTCTTCATCGGTTTATGATGAGCTTTCATATGTATGATGATATTAATGATAATACTAAGATAAAAGTTACTACCATTGTCATATCTTTATTATTATAATGATTATAACAATAATGATAATTAGGATAATCATTATTATCGTATAAAAATGAAAATGATGATGATAGCAATAGTAATGATAAGGATATTAACCATTATTGTAGTCGCTGTAATTTCTATAACCACTATTACTATTATCATTATCATCACTCTTATTATTATCATTAGTATTACATTGTAATTATTACTATTTGTATTATCATAATTTTTATCATCATTATGATTATGATTATCATTATCATCGTAAGCTTTATAATTGTTATCACAATCATCATTATTGTTATCACAATTCTAATAATTATTATTGATATCATTTTAGTGGATATCCCTGAATTTTATTTATTTACGAGTTATCTTCCGGCACGGTAAAGTCTACGGGTTTCGCGCGTCGCATTTGATTTCCACGCCATCCATGTCTGCGAATATTTCCTTCATGAGCGCAAGACGAAGATGCAGCAGTAGTCTTAGTGCCCGTTATAAGCTGTTAAGAGGAAAAGCTACTTTGTTTTATGCCCTGAAGTCCCAGATGCCCTTAGTCTCTTATAACCATGAATATTTATTTTGCCACGAAATTTCCACTAATTTTAAGTCTGCTAATGAAGAACCAATTTGAGGAATTAATCTGAGCTGAATATTTTGATTATATAAGTCTAATATAGTTATAGCACGGCGTTTTATTTTTTGTGCTAAACCTTTATGTATCTTTTTACACTTTATATCTTTACATTTCTGGGTTTATGGATGGTAATCTATTGCCACACAGTAGTCTAAGGGGTTTATAAGAGCATTTCCCTCAAGAAATACATATAAAGTAATTTTAAAATACGTAAGATGCACCCCTTGTCTTACCCTTCCTTGGGTGACCTGGATTCAAATAGCCGACCTTCTTCCAAGAAAAGCAGAAGGAGACACCCCGGGATTGGGTTGTTCTCTCCCCTTTCCTTTTTTTTTGTGTGACTTTTGTTTTGGATCTACTGTGCTATAGCCTGAAGGTCGTGAGAAGGTAACTATAAGTGGCAATGTATTACTCGAGATGAGTCTATAATCGAGTCTGGTAGAACTGATGAATTTGTGCTCTCATTTTTATTGAATTCTCATTTTATAATTGCATAACTCGTGGAGTGGTTTCCCGGAAATTCCGTCTGCGGACGGAATGTATTTTGCCCTTGATTTTGTTCTAGCAACATAAACTTTTAAACATTCCTATACTTTTAACAAATCACCTTGTGAATCCGAGAATCTTATTGGTAATATATTAACAAACTTAGTTTGTCTGTATGAATTTGATACATTTTCTGATAGGAACTTGCTCAGTAAAAGTAATTGAAAGCCTATACACGTGGTGAATTTCCCGTGCTCGTACTCCGTGCTCACGTTACTTTATTACCATTATTTATCTCACTGTATACACATCATACATAACATACACTCCATCACGTGTACTCTTCTATCCCTCCTTTCCACACTTCTTGTCACACAATTATCTTCCCTTAAAAAACCCTCGTTCCCGTACGTATTAAACGGGTGGTGCCAGACGCCATCATT
>NW_028234407.1:19447376-19449876 GCF_977035675.1 Penaeus japonicus
AATATATATATATATATATATATGTATGTATATATATATATATATATATATATATATATATATATATATGTATATATATATATGTATGAATATATATATATATATATATATATATTATATATATATATATATATATATATATATATATGTATGTATATGATATATATATATATACATATATATTATATATATATATATATAGATATATATATATACATATATATATATATATATATATATATATATATATATATATATGAATATGTATATATATATATGAATATATTTATCTATATATCTATCTATCTATCTATCTATCTATCTATAAATATATATATGAATATATTCACATTATATATATATTATATATATAAATATATATATATATATATATATATATATATATATATATATATATATATATATATATATATATATATATATTATATATGTATGTATATATGTATATATATTATATATATATATATATATATATATATATATATATATTATAATATATATATATATATATATATGTATGTATATGTGTGTGTGTGTCCTCAAGACTATTGATCCCTCAAAAGGCATATTAGCACACAGAAGGATACGGTTATTCGAAAAGTGAACGAAACGCTCTCTGAAAGTATTATCAATACGAAAGAAATGGCAACGGATGCAATAATAAAGCTTGCAGCCTGGCAAACCATGAATACAAAAAAAGAAGAAGAAAATGGATAAGAGAAAATATAAGCAAAGAGAATAAAGAACTGCTGTAAATGAAGTGAAAAAAAAAGAACGGAGGGTGAGAGGTCTCCCAGGTCAAAGATACCGAGGCAAACAAACAAACTAAAAAAAATGAAAAATATCTACGTGAACTAGATATCAAAACTGAAACAAATAATCCTTATGTAATATGGATCCATGTTATATTTTCCATAAAGAATATAACACTTGGATTCCAAAATCATAATATTTGAAGAAAATAAGGTAAGTAGACTTTACTAACAAGAAAAGGAATCACTACAAAGAGATTATGATTATTGTAAGACAATCGAGGTTGGAGCAAATGGAGTATATAAGAAAACTACAAAGACTCAAAGGGAAATAATGATATTTGTGGAAACGAATGGAAAAGAATTTCTCGCATTAGGGGATCTTAAGAGCACATTTGACTGGGAGAGTGGCGATCCTGGGGCCGGATTCACTAACGCACTTACCATGATAAATACGCTGGTAACTGCAATTATGATGGTAAACAGACCGCATCGGTATTCATGAACAACTTACCATGATAGAATACAATGCTAAATTTACCAGTGGTTGGAGCACTGGTATGTCCACTGGCAACTACAGCAACGACTCTCTCATCTCGCTTTATCTCAGCAAAAAATCAACATTTAAGGCGACACTTTAGTTTGCATGTACACTTATCATGATCAGAGTGATGGCAACTGTTCATTTTCATATAAACATGACAAAAGTAAATAAAATTCACAGGAAATAAGCGAGAATAATGTTCATGTAGCCTCGTCATAGGCCTACAATAACTGAAAATAATACATGGAATTGATAATTTGACAAATTCAAACATTTCATTTTAATGGCATAGTTGAAAAACAGTAAACATATAAATATATAAATTATTTTTGTGTTTGCATTAATTTACATACAATTATTCATAATCTTACTCATTTGAAGGGTTTAATTGGCATTTCTTTTTGGAAAACGTTGATATAAATAACACCATTGCGTGGAGCCATTGCTTCTTTTCTTTTGACTGCAATTTATAAATCAGAAAAAAAAAGTTTTTGAAAACCATTACATTATATATGACCCATAAGATCATGCAATAGAATATGCTTTCAAGGAAATTAATTTATATAGAAATCTTGATCATTTCTTTCTTGAAACAAGAATATCTCGCAGTTGGATTAGGCTTTGTTTACATGTCACGGGATTGGTCAAAGGAGCCTAAAGAATCATGTAAGGCGGTCGCTGATTGGCGGAAATGATTTACCAGAGTTACCATCAAATTACGGTGATAAAGTCGATTTACCCTTACCAGGCGACTTATCATCCCTTGATAAATCCCACTTTGCCATGACTGGTAAACGCGCTGGTAGTTGACAGCTGGTAAATGCCTAACCATCGTATGTTAGTGAATCCAGCCCCTGGAGCGTAAAATTACTAGAACTCATAAGTGAGCATTGTCTCAACATATGACGAAGAAATACCGGAAAAAGAGGGCTGGACAGGCCTTCTAAGCTGGATTTAATATCTACAAGACAAAGATGATATAAAGGATATAGAGTATAGTAGAAGGAAAACTAAACTACAATTTGTTACAAGAATAGATTTGAGGAGGTTTAGTTACACGAGAGGAAATAATAGAAACCTAAAATAGCTTTTAAATGACATAAGCTGGGATATAAGGCTTAAAAAAAAAACGTGGACGTACAATACACAACATTTTATCCACTATATGAAGATGTAATAAACA
>NW_028234407.1:19454876-19464876 GCF_977035675.1 Penaeus japonicus
TTGACTCTGAGTTACTTCTCAGCAGCAAACCATGGAACTCTAAACCTAAAATCGATTGAAAATTGTTGATGTATATTCCTGTCCACATTTCATTTGGAATCCTGTCTGTAATCTACTTGACTGCAGACTTGTATCTGCGGCACCAGTAGTGCAAATCAAGCCTCTGGACCCACGAATCCCCTACAATCAATGTCATGGACTTTTAGAGAAAGACGGGGAGTAGCAACCCTGGTCCAAGAAACCTGTCAGCGGCGCCTAGGGAGCTGCTCTGCATCCACAAGGGTCTCAGAAGCTTTAGACTACATGTTCTAATTGGAGCACAGTGTACAATGGACCTGGCTTCTTTTTAATTTAATATTTGAGCCGCATGTACCACGTGGGACAAAATGGTCGACAGAGACAAATAATTCTTAAAAGTAAATTAATATTATATGGTGACATTTTGTAAAAGGTACAAAGTATTCCTAAAATTTTATTTGATGTTATTTATCTTACTGAGACAATCAACTTTTCACAGATATTATTAGATTCTATATATCCCAAACTTTCACACTAATGAAAAGTCCTAAAATTTTGCCGCTTAGATTATCATATGTCATTAATTCAGATTATCCTGGATTCTAACTGTTTCTTCAGCAGAAATTTCGCATGCTTATAGAAATGCTGCTTATGTTGTCGCATTTCCAACATAGTTTTAAAAAGCATGAAGAATACTTCTACCAAATGAAAAACTCATATAAACCTTTTCTACAATACATAAAAATATGTTACGTGATTTTACATTCTTGTTAAACTGCTAAAGCAATTTACAGCAAATTGTGCTATGTATTGTGAATGACATTTATGATGGATTATCATCTCTCAAAGCGTGAGCTAAATTACTGGACGAGATGAATATTTTCCAGTGATAATAGATAATTTCCCACGTTATGCAGAAACGGAAAAGGAAGGGTTAATTACATCGCCATTATCGTCCTCATCTTTATCACGTTATGTTGATAATGACAAAGACAAAATGATGATGATAACAACAAGGCTAATAATAATGATGATAACGATAACAATAACAATGATAATATGGATAAAGATAATAATAATAATGATAATAATGATAATAACAAAAAATAATGATGATCGTATTAATGATTATCATTATTATTATCATCATAAGGATGATGATGATAATAATGGTAATGATGCTAATTATAATAGTAATACAGCTAATAACAATGATGATGATATTAATAATGATAGTGATAATGACTATAATTATGATGATAATGGCGATGATGATGAATATAATAATAATCATATAAGTGATAATGGAGATATTAATAATGATAGCAATGATGATACTGATGATAGTAATAATAATGATTATAATCATAAAACAAAATAATGCTGATAATGATAATGATGCTAATGTTAATAATGAAAATGATAATTATAGTATAAAGATATTGATGATGATGATGATGATAAGGATGATAAAAATAATGTTCATACTACTACTGCTAGTGTTACTAAGAGTAATCATTATGATGATAACGATAATGATAACTACAATGATAAAAATGAAAATTATGTGATAGTTGTAATGATACTGATATTGTTGGTGATATTGATACAGGAAAAATAATGATAATGATAATGATGATGACAATAATAGTAATGATAATGGTAACGATGATAATGATAAATGTCATTACATTATTATTTCAACTATTATCATCAAGATATTGGTTATCATTATTGTGATTGCCATCATCCCTATTGAGTTAGATGATCAGTGCAATGGTTTTGGTAATGATAATGATAATGGTAGTGATAATACAAACAATAATGATAATGATAATCATGATAATGATCTGGTAATACTGAGTAAAGTGATGGTAATGGTCATAACTAAAGTAATGATATCGACCACACAATCAAATAGTATTGAACAAAGAAATTTAATAATGATTCAAACGGTATTATAAACTGCAAATTACACCTATGATCAAAGCTTGCATAATCTAACATTTAGAAACACAGCACGTAATTCAAAGCAACGCCATGCTCAGACTTAAACAAAACACCAACAGAACAATGGCACAAACGCAGTGTAATCCTATCCTGATACAACACAATACAACAGAATACAGTAGACTCGGAACAGCATACCGAGACACATGGAACAGCTGTTAGAAGTAATGGTTTGATCTGAAAGAGAAATGTTTCGTGACATTGCGCCTTGCGAGAGAAGGAGGGACAAAGAGTGGGAGAGGGGAGGGGAGGAGAGAGAGAGAGAGAGAGAGAGAGAGAGAGAGAGAGAGAGAGAGAGAGAGAGAGAGAGAGAGAGAGAGAGAGAGAGAGAGAGAGAGAGAGAGAGAGAGAGAGAGAGAGAGATGGAGATGGTTTGATAGATAAATATATATATAGAGAGAGAGATAGATAGATAGATAGATAGATAGATAGATAGATAGATAGTTATATATATATATATATATATATATATATATATATATATATATATATAGATATATAAAGTATATATATATACATATATATATATAGAGAGAGAGAGAGAGAGAGAGAGAGAGAGAGAGAGAAAGAGAGAGATGGAGATGGTTTGATAGATAAATATATATATATAGAGAGAGAGATAGATAGATAGATAGGTAGATAGAGAGATGAATAGATAGATAGATAGATAGTTAGAGAGAGAGAGAGAGAGAGAGAGAGAGAGAGAGAAAGTGAGAGGGAGAGAAAGAGAGAGCGAGAGAGAGAGAGAGAGAGAGAGAGAGAGAGAGAGAGAGAGAGAGAGAGAGAGAGAGAGAGAGAGAGAGAGAGAGAGAGAGAGAGAGAGAGAGATGGAGATGGAGATGGTTTGATAGATAAATATATATATAGAGAGAGATAGATAGATAGATAGATAGATAGAGAGATGAATAGATAGATAGATAGATAGTTAGATAGATAAAGAGAGAGAGAGAGAGAGAGAGAGAGAGAGAGAGAGAGAGAGAGAGAGAGAGAGAGAGAGAGAGAGAGAGAGAGAGAGAGAGAGAGAGAGAGAGAGGAATGGAGAGAGAAGTTTCATGTCTAAATATGTTAACTGGGTATTTTCCAGTTCGTGAGCCCAGTGAATAGGCCCGGGTTTCCTCCATCGCAGAGTACCAGGTAAAAGGAAAACAAAGGAAAAAGATATATTTAAAAAACGGAAGGAAGAATAATGATAATGATAAAAGAAAATGAATAAAAATGAGCAGCTGAGAGTGATACGATGCTAACGATGCCGCTCCTTCAGATAGTACATTATGCCGTAAAAGGGGTATCAATATTCACACTGTCAATCCGGACCTGTATAACCATCAGCCTCCGGCGCCGTAAAACACCTGATGACCGCTTCGTAGCTACCTCGAACCACTAAGCTTTGATAATAGATTACACTCGCGTTGACACTCGCCATCAATCATGGGGAGAGAACCACCAGATGACAATTAGAGAGAAGGAGTAGGGTATGTGAGAGTTGAGGGGGGAGGGGGAAGGGGAAGGGGGAAGGGGGAAGGGGGAGGGGGAGAAGCAGAGCGAGAGAGGTGAAGGAAGTCTGCTGAATTTGCGAGGAATTAGAAAGAATTATGTTGTTCTAATTATGGGATATCAACATGCAAATCCTGCGTAAGGTGAATCAGCTTGGCTGGGTCTCTTTCCCTCTTCATGAAACAAATTACGTATGATGATGTGTAATGATACATATGCCTTTTTATCAATGGCAAGGCCTTGTTTGTGCGTAAACATGGGGAGTATTGTTCTACTGCACGAGATGTATATTTTAAGCGACATTATCATCATTAAAGGAGGTAGGCTAGTAAACTGGACGGAATTACTTTGCTGTTCGATCGATGTCAGGATGTGACCTTGAAAAATAATAATTAATGATTGATAATCAGCGGTTACCTTTACTTGTGCAATAGACTTTTTGTTTGTTTATTTGATGATTGTGATACCATTGATTATGATAGCAATGATGGTAACGGTAATATGTAGTAATGATTGTGATAATCATTGTTAATAATATCATTATGATTTTTCTTCATTACTATTAATGATATCATAATAATGATGATTCATTCTATTGTTATTAGCATTATCATTATAGTTGTATGTATTACTGTTATTGTTACATCATTGTTATAATCATCGTTGTTGTTATTTAAGATGTTATCATCGTCATCTTTATCGTCAATATCGTTATCATCATTTATCCCATTATCATTATCAATATCGTTACCATTGTTGTTATAATTATTATTATCATTAGCATTAGTAACAGTGGTAGTAGATAGTGATAACAATGATGGTGGTAACAATTTTAGTAAAAGTATTGATAATAACAATGATAACACCAATTATAAAGATGATTGTGATGATGATAATAACAATAATACTGATGATAATGATAATATGGGTGATGATAGTGATGATAACAACAACGGTGCCAATAATGGTAATAACAGCGATAATGATGATAATACTAATAACAACATTAAGGATGATAAACATAGTGACGATGAGGATAAAGATAATAATTATGATAATATTGACAATGAAAATAACAATGATAATAATAAGGATAGTGATGATAATAACGATAAAAATGAAAATAATGATAGAAATAATAGCAACAACAACAATAATAGTAATGATAATAATATTAATAATAATAACAGTAAGGACGATGATAACGATAATAATAATTAATAATAAGGATGATAATAATAACAATAACAATCATTATGATAATGATGATGAAAATAACGATAATGATAGTAGATTTAATGATAACGATCATGATGATGATAATAGCAATCATTACGAAAATGATAAAAATGATGATAATGATGATAATTGTAACAACAATATCAGTAATACTAATAATAATGATAATGATGATGATGAATTGTTATTATTCGTACTGTTGTTATAACTATTATTACTGTTATCCTTATCTTTACTATGATTGGTATTGCTATCATTACTTTTATGATTTTCATCATTGTCTTTATCATTATCACCATAATTTTTATTATCATTATCATCATTGCTATCAGTGTTATTACTACTATCATTATTATCATTATTTTCATTTTCATTGCCATCATCGTTATCATTATTTTTGCTATTATCACAATTTTCATTATCATTCTTATTCTTATCATTCTTATTTTCATCCTTGTTATAATCATTTTTTATTGTATTTTTTGTCTTTATTACTATTACTATCATTACTGTTTTTACTGTCATTGTTATCATCATTATTTCCGTCATTATCATTGCAATCATTTTTATTATTACCATCATTATTATCATTATCATCATAACCATTATTGTTATAATTACTGTTATTTGCATCATCATTATTATCATCATTATCATTATCATCAAGATCATCATTATCATCACTGGTATTATTATTTTCATTATCATGATCATAATCATCATCGTATTTTTTTGTTATCATCTATATCGCTATTATTATCATTGTTATAATCATTATTATTGGTATCATTAACATTCTCATCATTAGCATTGTTATCATCAGCATTCTTCTTATTATTATTATTATCTTAATCATTGTAATAGTCGCCATCACTATCATTATCATCATAGGGATAATTGTAATAATGATTTTAATGATAATGGTGGTGATGATTATGATAATAATGATGGTAATGATAATGATAATGATAATATCGATAAGAATAATGATATTAATACTGATCATGAAAATGATGATAATGATGATAATAATGATGTTGATAATAATGATGATATTGGTAATGATATTAATAATTATCATAAGAATCATAATATTCATGATCATTTTCATTATTATTATTATTATCTTTGTATCGTTACCATTGTTATCATTATCACTATTATTAGCATGGTAATGATAACAATGGTTCTAATAATGATAATAATTGTTTTAATATTTTGTTTTTATCATCATCAGTATCGCTATTGTTGCGATAACATGTATTATCATTATTATGATCATCGTTGTTATTTCTGTTCTTATGATATCTGTTGCTTTCACTATCAGTATTCTTATCATTTTTATTATTGCTATTGTTGTTGTCGTCATTATTGTTGCTACCGGTGTTATTCTTTGTGTTGATTATCATTGTCATCGTCATCAAAATTATAATGATTTTGTTACCATTGTTGTTGTGACTGGTACTGTGTGTGTTCTTGATGTCTTTTTTGTTATCCTTATCAGTGATATGATAATGATAATAACAATAGCAAAATAATGAGCGTAAGAAAAACAACTATGATATGAAGACAGCATCCTTAACTGCAGTATTATCTGTATTATAAATTATAAGAACAAAATAATCATATGAGGCCGAGGTCATGATGTCTCATTCGACGGGATGTGCCTCATGTTGCTTCACTTCTTTCTGCGTTTCCCATGAGGCCGAGACCACCAGTATCTTTCCTCTTCTCCTCCTCCACCTCCTGTTCCTCCTTCTTTTGTGTTCCTCATAATTCTCCTGTGAAGCCGAGAGCACGAGCGTCTTATTCCTGTTTCTTCTTCTCCTCCTTCTGTTCTTTCCTTTCCTGTGTTCCTCATTTTTTTCCCTGTGAGGTCGAAAGTACAAGGCTCAAGCGACAGGACACACTTCATGTTCCTCCTCTCTCTGTGTTCCTCATAATTCTCCTCCCGCAGGCCCACCACCTGGATGATTGATGAGGGTCATTAACTCACTGGTAATCTATTGTCAAATGTCGGGCAACAATTATGATGATCAATCATGGCCTAATTATTATTTTGGACACTGCTGCGCTGACAAAATGACCTTCCCATGATTGGTTTCCTTATGAGTGTCTGTGAGGCTGTGAGTGCATGACCGTCTGCTGTTTTATTTTTTATGTGAGTGTGTGTATTTGCGTGTGTGCTTGTGTGCGATTTTTTTATGTGTGTGTATGTGTATGTATGGATGTATGTATGTGTATTTCTAGAGTATATATACACATGGGTGTATGTGTATCTATTTCTGAATACTTATATACATCTCCTGTCTAATATAGTACGAACGCAATGCGAGATTCTTATACTTCTTTAAAGTACTTACAAATATGACGAACTATAATCGTACTGCTTAGTAATGTTTATCCTTATTAAAAGTCTCATCTTTCGCTTCTTGTTGACTTTCAAAAGATGACTTTGTTAACATAGTAACAGTGGAAATAAGCTAAATATACGTCATTATTACTACTTTTCTCCAATAATCAAATGTGAAGACCATAACATATTGAGAAACTTGATCATAAGATTACATGGTAATGGATGCTAGGCAGGCTTTGAATTATATAAATGGTTCAAAGCTGTTTATAAGATTTATACAGATGAAATAAATATATGATGAAATTAAGACATAAAAAATAGTACCTAAGGATATACACTATATTCTGGCTTGCATGTATGATTGTGAATGATTTGATGCAGAAAGGTTAAAGCATAAATGTCTGCTTTCTGTTTTATTTGAAGCTATTATTTTGTCAGATTGCAACAAACCAATAGGTGAAATGAATGGATGAATTTTGCAATATTTTCGAGTGCATGTGAATATGCTTTTGCGTGTGAAGGATGCGGGTGGACCTCGGAATTGTGTGTGTGGTACAAATGTGCAGGTATGTATGTTTATGTGTGTATCTGTGGATGCAAATGTGTGTCATTAAATGTGTATATATATATATATACTTTGTTTATCATGTTTGCTATCTATATTTTATTCTCATTTCAATCGCATCTAATTCCTTATCTAACATCAAGACGGAGAAACCGTAAGTGGAGAATCCCCAAGAAGATAAACAAAAGAGAAAATACAAAAAGCCTTGCAAGGTCGTCTATATCTGCATCACGCGAAAACATTTCATACTCTGATTGCCCGAATTTATTTCTGTGAAGTTCAGATACATTCACCGTAACTAAAGTGACATTGCATATCAGTCTTATTCCCTAGATGAGTAAAAGAGTCCTCATATTCTATCTCGTCCGACTCCTCCTCATATTCCCCTTATGAGGTCGAGAGCACATGTTCCGCATACTCATCTCAGTGGTTCTTCTTCTCCCGTGTTCCTCACCATTCTCCTCTCCTCCTCTCATCTTAATAATAATAACAAAGTCTGTTATAATTTTTTTTTTTCAAGTGGCAATTCTATATATTTTTTCTAGTTTTTTTTTTCTTTTTTTTTCCTTTAGAATGAACTTACGGGCAACACAAGAATGGTGTAAACAAACAAATGGTTATCGTAAACAAGAAGGAAATAATGTGCATTGAACTAAAGGCAGTGCTGATGATGGTGATAAAGTTTATGATGATAATGCAAACAATGATAATACTAATGACACAATGGTAATGAAGATTATGATTATGATAATAATGATGAAGATACTGATAATGATAACAATAAGAACAATCATAATGACAATGAAAATAATAATGATAATTGTGATAACGCCTTTGAAGATATATACCACAATTAATGCAGCATACACCTACGAAGTGTGAAAATGGAGTCTGCCTTGCACATAGGTTTCAAGGAGAATATCTGCAATCGCTAGAATAAAAAAAAAATCCTGTTCTATTCCCATCAGAACATAGAATTCCAACTCAGGAAATTACTTACGAGCTATTGGCCTTCAGTACTACTGCTTACCTTATTAGGGTAAGCAGTACTAATAATGATAATGATAGTGATCATAACAATGATAATGATAATAACGATAATTATGATAATGATAAAAAAGAATGATAATCTTAATAATGACAACACTGATATAAATGATGATGATAATGATGACCACACAACTAGTAAGAACTAAAATGCTTTTGATAAAGATAATGATTACAGTGATAACCGTAATATCAATAAGGCTGTTACTACTACTACAACTACTACAAATACTAATGACAATAATGGTAACTTAACAATAGTAGCAATAGTGACAATAACAATCAGAAAAAAAGAGAAAAATAAGTGAACGAAACAGATTGCCAAGGTCTAAAAGAGAAATACTCTCAGACACGTAACATCGACTCTTTCCTCAACTGCCGATGAAAGAATATTAAAAGTTCATTCATAAAAAATCCCCCGATGTGATGTATCTCCGTATGAATTACCTGAGGATATAATTTGTGCGTGAGTAAACTAAAGCTGGAGTGCATGAGATCTCACAGACACGTCCATGCACAATCTGGTAATGGACGAACTGTGATTATCTGTTCCTTGATGGACATATGATAGTTCAGGTGACTTGTGCACCATGCATGAGTGATTCATTAAGGTAACGACAGTCTTCATCACAGCACCTTCAGCCTCGTCGTCTTCGCCTTCAAGACGTCAATTCATGTTCTAGTACGGGCGTTAAGTGTGCAGTTCCCCCCCCCCCCCCCCAGGTACTTTGCCTGATTGATTTGGCACTCGATCTTAGTTACACTTGGCGTCAATATTAGCGTTATGGTCAATATTATTATATGAGGATGATTACAATGATGATAGCAACAGTAATGGTGATAATGATAATAACAACAGTTATTAGGATGATTTTAACGACGATGGTGATAACGGTAGTGATGATAGTGATGTTAGCACTGATAGTAAGAATGATAATGCTGATAATAGTAATAAGGATGATGATAATTATAATGATGATGATAATAAGAATAATGATGATAATGATGATATTAATGATAATGATATCAATGATAATATGATAATGATAAGATGATGAGAATTACAATGAAAATCATAATAGATAAATCATTATCATTTATATAATATATGTCTATTATAATTTTATGATTAACTATCATTCTCATCATTTCACAATCGTCACTATAATTGTAATTTCCAAACCTGACTGTCTAATTGTCATCCTGTAAGTTCCCATCAGACGTAAGAGCTAATATTTCAAAAGGATTTACGGGAATTTCATTTTTATGGA
>NW_028234407.1:19489876-19494876 GCF_977035675.1 Penaeus japonicus
GAAGAAATGAGAAGGTAGCGAAGGAAGAGAAGAAACAGTCCTCTTTCTTGAGATGCGGACGGCGGAACAAAAACGTCTTGGAGAAAGGAAAAGCGTCTTGCATGCGGTTCTTGCAACGGACGCGTTCAAGGCGAAGACGGGAGGAGGGGAGAGGGGAGGGGGGCTAGGGAGCTAGGGACAGGGACGAGAGGAGGGAAAGGAGTATGAATCGGCGTGGGAGGGGAAGACCAAGAACAAAGAAGGGAGATAAGGCGTGACGAGAAGGTGAAGGTGAGACAGAGAAAAGCTTGATACATTTCGGAAAGTCACATATAAGAGGTAAGAGAGAGAGGGAGAGAAAGAGGGATATATATATATTATATTTATATAAATTTACTATATATAAATAATATATTTATTATATATATAATATATTAATATATATATTTTATATATCATATATATATAATATATATATATGTCTGTGTGTGGGTGTAAGTGTGTATGTGTGTGTGTGCGTGTGTTTGTGTGTGTGCGTTTATATATGTATGTATTTATACGTTATATATATATATATATATACATTTTTGTTTTATATATTGATAGATATTATCATTCAATATTATATATATAACAATATATATACTATATATATATAGTTATATATATATATATATATTTTTATTTGTATGTATGTATACGTGTATACATATAAATTAAGCAATATACCATTTTTTATGTACAGTTATATACATACATTAACACACAACATATAGAGAATATAAATTAAATATTTATATATATATTTACCATTTATATATATTTTTATTTTTTTGTAATATTTATTATATATACATACATACATACATTTTGATTATTATGCATATATTATTTAGATATAAGTTTATATATATATATATTTTATACATAATCATGTATATATTTAGGTATATATGCATATGTATATATTTTTAATGTATTTATTTTGTAGTATATACTATATATACCATACATACATTAACATACTTTATTATATAATATATACTTATATACATATATATTATATATATATATATTATTTATATTATATATATATTATATATTATTACTTATGCTTTTATATATAAAATTTTATTATGTATATTACTATGATAATGAATATATTGATGTATATTTATGATACAAACAATGTGTGTATGTATATGAATATATATATACATAATATATATATATATATATTATATATAATATATATTATATATAATATATACAACACACACACACACACACACACACACAACACACACTACACACACATATAGATATATTATTTTTATATATATATAGATATTATATTTATATATATAATATATATTTATGTATATATATTGCACACACACACACACACACACCACACACTCACACAACAAACACACACACACAACCACACATATATATTATATATATATATCTATATTATTATATATATATATATATATATATATATATATATATATGTCTGTCACGCACGTGTGTGTGGTTGTGTGTGTGTGTATAACCACTGCCACAACCCCATTTTCCTTGCACCACCTCGTCACGCCACCAGAAGCCCTTTGTCTGTCCCGCACCTCGTGAAGGAAGCCACTGAGCCTCCCAATCACTTCCTCCGCCCGCAGCCTCCGTCTCGAGGTGCTCCGGCCTCGCCACGCACCTGTGTTCTCGCACTGAGTGATGTTTCTACCTTTGCACACACAACATACATGTACATACATATATACACTCTCTGTGTCTCGTCCCTCACCCAACCTCTTTCTCTCTCTCTCTCTCTCTCTCTTTCTCTCTCTTATTTTCTCTCTCTTTCTCTCTCTTATTCTCTCTCTCTCTCTCTCTCTCTCTCTCTCTCTTATTCTCTCTCTCTCTCTCTCTCTTTCTCTCTCTTATTCTCTCTCTCTCTCATCCTCCCTCCTCCTCTCGTCTCACTTTCTCTCTCTTCTCTCCCTTCTCTATCTCCCTCTCCTCGGCCTTATCTTTCCCGCGCTCTTTCTCTGCCTCTTCATCTCTTCCTTTTTCTTCTCTCTTCTCTCTCTCCTCCCTTCTTCTCTCTCTCTCTCTCTCTCTCTCTCTCTCTCTCTCTCTCTCTCTCTCTCTCTCTCTCTCTCTCTCTCTCTCTCTCTCTCTCTCTCTCTTTCTCTCTCTCTCTCTCTCTCACGTTCTCTCTCGCCCATCAAGTATATATATTTTCGTATTAATTATTTGTATTTTCATATCCATTCCTCGATCTTTCAATTATTCAGCCACTGCTCAATCAGCAGAGCGTTTCTACCCAAATCTCGTTAAATTCCTACCTGACCGCAGACTCAACTTTAATCTGTTTTGATTAACTTGTAACCAACCCTGTCCGCTTGATCTTGTTTCTTTAATGGTGCTCGAAGGAAAATAATTCACACAAAGATCCCGATCGCCGCCGTCTACCCACAAAGCGACTTATCTTCTCTGACCTTATTTCGTATCCGATCTCCGCTTGCAGGTCATGTGTGACCAAAGTCTGTAGTATAGTTAGTCAAATAGAAATATACAAAAGATTGTGCCTCTGAGCACTAGGGTGTAAAAAAAATAAACAAATATCGACTTCCAGTATTCTTTGTTCATTATCTTTTAAGTGATGTTAGGATACATTTTGCAAACTTGAAACTAAAACTGACAAGTATTAGATATGTTCAAGTCATTTAATTCCTCCCATTTTTATTCATCAGTCATCAGTATAGTAACTACAGTCATTTTCAACAATATGTTACCAGTATGAGACTTAACCTGAACATTGGGCGAATATGACAGAATTAATAATAATTTATATTTTAAGGCTGAATAAATCAAGAAAACAAAAGCAAAAAACTATACCTTACATTCACGCTAAGCTCATTATGTCTTATTTGCTCTAATAAATCACATTTTTTCATTGAAGTCAGATGTCAATTTCCCTTCTCTCTCTAAGCAATATCATCATGACAGGTGCATATGAACTTCTCCAGGATCTGGTATTCCAAGACTTCATACCATGCGTCTAGGGGAGTTGGAAGCCAATATCAATGGCCAGAATGACTTAGCAAAAGCAGATATTAGACACCCGGTATTTCAACTTGATTCATGATTATCAAGGAATGGGAATTTGTTCTCACCATAACTATTTTTTGCCTTGCGGTGCAGCTAAGTTCCATCGCCATGATTGCCAACAATCACATATTGTCTTTGTATGAATTTCACTACTCCATTCATAGTCCTCTCTTCATCACTGTCCATCCCCCACACCTCAGTCTCCGGACAAAATGGCGGTTCCACACGTCGATCATTTCCTTAGCTTTTGCACCAGTCGCTGTTTTCTTCTTGGTGAAGTGCAATTAATCTTGTATTTTACAAGCAAATTAAAGTTCAATCTAGACTGAGTGTGCCTAAGCAAGCATTTCGCTTGTTGAACGATTTTCAAGTTATCTGTTACGACATGCACCGAAAAAAACTAGTCGCTTTTGGTGTTATATCAGGCAGGATATCTTCCACCTTTTGTTACACTTACCTATTTTTTCAACCTATTGATTATATTTAAAGGAAACTGGAAGCTTGCATAGGAGAGATGACGTCATTTCAGTCAATTCAGGTCATGCAGCGGAAGAGAACGCAGTAGTAGTTTTTAAAAATGCAAACTCTTGTCTGCATTAATTGCTGATGTATATATTCTTAATGTGCGCGTATCAACACTACATTAAGACCAATGAAAACACAAACCTGTTACCGACCTCACACGCCAAGTCATGCTGCGGATTTCATGAATTTCTTAATGAGGACATGAGATGACTCGATCAGTTTAAATATTTGTACGATTCCATTGTGATTTCAAATGGAGTTGCTTAAAAATGAATAAATAAATAAATAAATAAATATAATATATAGATAATATATATATATATATATATATATATATATATATATATATATATATGTATTATAGTGTGTAGTGTTTTCATTAGATTATATCCGTATCTATGTCTATGTTATCTAGATCTTTATATCTAAACTATACGTATGAATATATTATATTCCTACATACATTATATATCTATATTTACACCTAGTCTCGTACCTCATGTCGTATCCATATAAACCATCCATGAGTCACATGTGTACTCATCTTTTTACAGTACACTTCTACCACGTGAATTCACAATTCCTACCACATCCTGTGACTTACACAATCCTATATATATTACTATATATATATGCTTAACATATATCACTCTAAACACGACGATCTACTTATCAGTTGTGATGTGTTTGTTACTCGTAGAATTCAGTAAAGATTAATTAATAAAAATATACATATATAGCGGTATCAACCGTGCCTGTCGCTTTAGCGCGTTTACGAGACCCGGTCAGGCGGTATATATAATATTATATATATATAATATCAAAATATACTATATACATATTATATTAATATATATATATGAAGAAGATGGTTGAATGCAGTATACGCATTTTATAATATACAATTTTTTTTTTATAGCGGGTATCAACCGTGCCTGTCGATCTACGGCGCGGGTTCGAGTCCCGGTCTGGAGGTAAAAATTGTATATATATATATATAGTCTGATTTATATATACAAAATTTATATATTACATATATTATATATATATATATTATATTATATACACACACACACCACTCACAGAGTTATACACACCAAACACACACACACACACACCACTCACACACACAACAACATACACACACACTTATATCACATACACGCACACACACACACACACACACACACACACACACAACACACACACACAACACACACACACACACACACATACACACACACATATATTTTATATATATATATTATATATATATATAGTATATATATATATATATATATATATATATTAATATAAATGGAAGATGGTAAGAATGTGCAGTAACGCCATTTTTTAATATACAATTTTTTTTTTATAGCGGTATC
>NW_028234407.1:19514876-19519876 GCF_977035675.1 Penaeus japonicus
AATTACTTCAGGAGTTATCATATCTTTAGTTACAGTTGAGTTTTAAGTTACCCCCAATCTACACATCCGTTACCCCCCACCACACCGGGTAGTAAGCCAGACACCAAACCCCACCACCTGAGCGACACACACCCACGTACTCTCACTTCTGCGCTACGACGGCAACTTAACACATAAAATTGATGAGCTGAAGATGTCGCCTATGATATCAACTACCAACTACTTCTGGGAATTACGTTTTTGACTGTAGGATAACGATAATGATAATAATAATGATGGTAAATATGACAGTAGTTGAAATAATGAGGATAAGCATGATAATAATGAGAACGAGGATAATAATAACAGTGGTAAGAAGGATAATAATGGTAATGATAACGATGGTAATGATAATGATAAAAGTAATAAGAAAAGTGAGAATAAGAATAATGATGATAAGAAAGATACTGATACTGATAATGAGTTCAGTAATAACATGGTATTAATAATAACAGTGATGATAATGATAAAGAAGATTATGATAGTAATGAAATAGTAATAACAATAATGATGACGATAATAATTTAATGATATTGATAATAACAATTGAAACAAAAATTATGATAATGTAAATGACTTAAATGTAGAAATTTTGGTTAAGATTACAAATGACTGCAATATCAGCCAACACGGTAATAGCAATAATGAAAATATAGATTATGATTATAGCAAAAAAAAAAAAAAAAAAAAAAAAAAAAAAATGATGGAAATAATGACAAACAGGATAGCAATTGACTATTAACAATGAAAATGTTCAAAACGTCAGTAATGAAAATGATTTTAAAAAATTCAAACAAAGGAAATCAGCCTTTCAAAATATAATTTTCGTTATAACGTACATTGTGCAGTTTCCGTATCATTACATGTCTTGTATGTTACAACGTCGGCACGATGAAATTACGCATCCAGTTCGCCGGAAATGATAGTTATGATAAACAAAATGATTCCGACCAGATTTACACAGCGATTAAACCCTTCTTCACACAACCCCATATAAAACGACACTTGAGATGCATTGTACGAGCAGAAAATAAAGAAATACTCACAAAAGAACATTGGGCAATACAGCGAGGGTCTTCGTAACGAGCCATAACGCACCGCTAGATGGCGTTTGCGTATGACAGTGAGTACAATATTTCCCGACACTCTTTGCAATATGCAGCGGCAGGAGCTTTCCTCGGAGCGCCCAGGACTCGAGGAAACAAACAGCAATGGGGGAAAAGAAGCGCCAGACAGAAGGGCGGCAAAAATGAAGAGTTTCCACGTGTGTCTTTCCCAGAGGAGGCGGTTTGGATGTGGCCATTAATGTGCTTGTGGACGATTCGGTTGTAATTATTCGGCTCTGATGATGAGTAAAAGGCTGATGAAGCAACTCTTCCGCTCGACGTGGTTGGTTGAGATCCCGCCATTTGCTCAACCCGGAAGAGTCTGTGCAATTCCTCGCACTGAACTAATCCGCCCGCGAGGAAATTGTAAAAGCCTTGTGTCTTGTTCTTAGGAGAAAATGCTCAAGCATGCAGTAAACATCACTGATATTAGTACTTAGTTATTTCGCATATACCACAAACAGTCTCCTGTGACAAGTTTACTCAGTAAAGCAAAAGATAAAAATACATCTACGATCAAACACACACACACCATAATGCACATACTCAAACCCCCACCCACATACATACACAAGTACACACACGCACACACGCACACGCACACACACACACACACACACACACACACATATATATATATATATATATATATATATATAATTTAATATATATATATATATTATATATATAATTTTTATATTTATATGTTATATATATACCTTTATATATATATATTTATATTATATATATATATATATATATTATATATATACATATATATTTATAGTATATATATATATATATATGTATATATATATGTATATATATATTTATATATATATATATATATATATTTATATATATATACCCCCCCTATATATATACATATATATAAATATATATATATATATATACAATATATATATATTATATAAGTATATATATAAGTATATATATGTATATATATGGTATGTATGTATATTATATGTATATATATGTATATATATATATATATGTAATTTCATATATGTATATATATGTATATATATGTATATTCATTGTTTGTATGTATATATATATGATTTTATATACACATTTTTATGTATATATATATATATATATTATTAATTAATTAATAATATATATATACACATTTATATATATGTTTATATATATATCTTATATATATATTTATATATAATATACATATTTGTATGTATTTTAGATATATATATACTATATATATATATATATATATATATATATTAAATATATGCATATATATATTTATATATATGTGTATAGTTATATTATCAATCATCATCAGCCTGTATCAATCCACTGCAGGACGTAGGCCCCTCTCAATCTTTTCCAGTCATTCCGGTCTTGTGTCCTCTGATTCCAGTTTACTCCTGCGAATTTTGCTATTTCATCCCGCCATCTAGTCATTGATCTTGCCCTGGGTCGTGTATTACCCATTCTGTTGTTTTCTTTGTCCACCTGTTGTCCTGTCTCCGATATATGTGTCCAGCCACTGCCACTTTTTATTCTTGATACTCTTGAGTATATCCTCTACTTTTGTTTGTTGCCTGATCCATGTAGCCTTTTTCTTGTCTCTTAAGCCCTGGCTCTAACTCCTAGCATAGCCTTTCCATTCCTCTTTGGGCGCTTACTAATTTCCTCTCGAGTGCCTTGGTCGTAGTCATGTCTCTGATCCATATGTCATGACGGGGAGGACACATTGATCAAAAATCTTTCTTTTTTGTCGTTTTTTTTTTTTTTTAGACATAGTGGCAGACGACTTCGTAATATATTACTATGTGTACCGAAGGCACTCAACATAGCTGATTCGCCGTTTTATCTCGGCTTCGACCAACAGGATGTACTCGACTGAATAAGTTGCCCTAGGTATACATACGCGTTCACTGCTTCTAGTACCTCGGCCTGTATTTGTATTTGCTTAACTGGGGTTGGACTGTTGAACATTACTTCAGTCGTGTTCATGTTCATTTTAAGGCCAATCTTCAGACTTTCCTTATTTAATTTAAAATCGCTTATTAATTGTTGTACTTCATCTGCTGACTCGCCGAAAAGGATTGAAACAATGTCATCTGCAAATCTTAGATTGCTTAAGTGCTCATTCCCTATTTTAATCCCTCTCTCATTCCAATCTAACTTCTTGAATACTTGCTCCAAGCAGGCTGGTAAACAGTGTCGGTGAGTGAGATTGTTTTTTTTTTTTTTTTCGGTGAGATGGTGTCGCCCTGCCTAACACCCTTTTTTATTGGTATTTTATTGGTTTCTGCGTGGATTTTGATGGTCGCTGTACCATCTCTATATATATCCTCTTATAATCTGCAGTATATTTCCTCTACTCCTTGTTTACGAATTGCATCCAGTACTGCAGATATCTGTACCGAATCGAATGCCTTTTCATAATCTACGAATGCCATACACAGGGGCTTCCTATATTCGTTTGTTTTCTCCCTTATTTGAGCTAGTGTGTGGATATGGTCTGTAGTTGAGAATCCGCTGCGGAACCCTGCCTGTTCCCTGGGTTGTTTTGAATCTAATGTATCGGTGATACGGGCTGTGATGATTTTTGTGAACCGTTTATAGATTACTGAAAGGAGGCTTATAGGTCGGTAATGCTTTAAGTCTTTTGCATCTCCCTTTTTGTGTATTAAAATTATTATTGCGTTTTTCCAGGCCTTCGGAATTTTACCGACGCTTAGACATCTGTTATAAAGACTGGCCAGCTTTACTGTCGCAATCTCTCCTGTATCTTGAATAAGATCTACACTAATGCCGTCTTTTCCTGGTGTTTTTCCTCTTTTCATGCTTTTTAGTGCCCTATTTACTTCCTCTACTGTGATGTTTGGAACGTCTCCAATTGTTGTTTGTCTTCGTATGTGGTTGGTCGTTTGAGTGGTATAGGTTGCGATAGAAGTCTTCTATTACTTTGATAATTTCATTTTTATTGTATGTTTCTTTACTGCATACATTTAGTTTTTCCTTATTCCGAGCCTCCTCTTTGTTGCCATAAGGCTGGTGCCGGCAAGCAGAGCTTCGTTTATTTTTCGTATGTTAAATTTGCATAATCCTCTTTCTTCTTCTTGATTATCGTCTTAGTCAGCTCAGTTGATTCTATCTTGTCTCTGATTGATGTTATTTTCATGTCCCTACGCTGTTTCATAAGCTCTTTTGTCTCTACCGAAAGCTTACTGAACTTTTCTTTTTCGTCTTTACCCCCTATTTCAAGTGCAGCTTCCGTTAATATCTCACTGAATTGGTCGTTCATTTGGTCTATGTCAAGATCTTCTTCGAGAGTTGAGTATTTGTTTCGGATGTTGGTACTGAATTCCGTCGCCCTATTCTTAATGCTGATTAGTTTAGCGAGAGGGTTCTGTATGAGCTTGTTTTGTTCCCTTCTTATTTGTAACTTTACTCTACTCCTGACCAGTCTATGGTCGCTACCGACATTTACGTCTTGTACAATGTCACGCCTGTTGGTGATTATGAAGTCAATTTCGTTTTTAATGCCGGATGGTGATTTCCATGTCCATTTCCTCTTGGGTCTCTTTTCGAAGAATGTATTCATAATTTTAAGGGATTGAGCTTTGGCGAATTCTATCAGCCTTTGCCCTCTCTCCTTTCTGGTGCCTATTCCATGTTTCCCAACCGATATTTCTCCATCTTCCCTTATTCCTATCTTGGCACTGAAATCCCCCATAATCACGGTAAAATGGGTTTTTGCTCTATCGGTAGCTGCTTGCACATCTTCTTAGAAGCTCTCTATCTCCTCATCACCATGACTGCTGGTAGGAGCGTACACTTGGATGATTTTTAGGCTAT
>NW_028234407.1:19529876-19532376 GCF_977035675.1 Penaeus japonicus
CATCATCATAGTAAAGATGCATTTCCTCAAGCTGTTAATGTTGCAATAAAGATATATCAAGAAATTACTTGGAGCCATCAACTGTTAGCTGACCCTTTCCAATATCCGCCATATTTTACAGAGGCTGTTTGAAGCGGTTATCAGAGGAATGTGAAAATTCTTTCCCGGAGCTGACATTCGTGAACGAGCTGTGGCTGCGTTATACAATCTGCATCATCTGATCTATCTTCCGGATTAGCATTTGATAGAGATCTCTATTTTCATTTGCTCTTTTGTGGATTCTTGCTTGGCCTGTTGCAGAGAAGGCAGAGCTGGAGCTGGTAAGCTGGTGTTGGAGCTGACGTTAAAGGTGGAGCTTGGGTTTCAGTTGGTACTGGAACTGGGTCTGAGGAATGGGTCTGTTGAAGGGACCATCGCGTCTCTCTTCTCGAGGTGTGGGAATTCCATCACATCATCATGGCAAGCAGCTGCAATGGAGTTCTATCCTTTGCATGGCATGTGCATACGACCATTCCAACATCCCTGAAATATATTTTCATCTTCCGACACATTATGTGTTTATGTGGGGGGAATCGCATTACTGACATCGTAGTGTCCATGGGTTTGGGATTTGGGATTACCTCCCCCCCCCCTCCCTCCATATAATGAACCTCTGATTGATCCTTCCATTGGCCTCTACATGTCTGGTATATAAAATATTTAGGTTGAATATTGTCATTTCGCCGGTTTCAATTGCCCTTGGGACACCGGACACGAACTGTTCCCCAAAACCGTTTTTTTTTTCTTCTTTTTTTCAAGCACCTCTCCATTTTCACAACAGTTGTAATAGCTGTTTCGGCCGATTTTTAGGATCCCTGTTTTGTAAATAAATTGTGCACAATGTCCAGGGGTTATGATTTCCACAGATGCGTCAGGTAACTGTCGCTTTGTTTTTTGTTGTTGTTTTTTTCGTCATCGTGAGAGTCCTGTTCTTTGTAAACAAACACGGTCCCGTGGCCTGCCTGCACAGTTTCACAGCCGCATCTTTGAGTGTGTGTAGGAGGATTTTCCCCATTGTTATTGCATTCACTGCATATCCAATTATAAAAAAATATATAAATATATATAATTTAATATATTATATATAATATATATTTTTAGATATAAATAAAAACAAATACGCATCACAATATACATATATATATATATATATATATATATATATATATATATGTATATATTATATATATATATATATATACGCAGTATATATATATATATATATATATATATATATATATATTAAATATATATATATAAAATATATATATATATACATATACGCAGGTATATATATATATATAATATATATTATATATATATATATTATATATATATATATATATATATAATATATATATATATATATATATATATAATATATATATATATATTATATATATATATATATAAATATATATATATATTATATATTATAATATATATAGTATATATACATATATATATATATATATATATATATATATATATATATATAATATATTATAATATATATATATATATATATATATATATTTATATATATAATATATAGAGAATATATATATATATATTATATGTGTGTGGGTGCTGTGTGTGTTGTGTGTGTGTGTGTGTGTGTGTGTTGTGTGTGTGTGGTTGTATTACAAGCATTATACGCAACAGACAGTACTATTATATTGACGTATAAATATATGTATAGTACAAATATTATAAATAAAATAAAATATATATAAATATATATATATTTTATATATATTATATATTATATAAAATATATATATATTATATAAACAATATGTTATAGTAATAATAATGGGATATAGATTATGTATATACATAAAAATAATTAAAATATTCATAAATACAAACAAAATATGATTTATATACATATATATATAATATCAATATAAATATCTAAATATATATATATAAATATATATATAAATAATATTATATGTTGTGTTAGTGTGTGTGTGTGTGTGTGTGTGTGTGTGTGTGTGTGTGTGTGTGTGTGTGTATTACACATTATACGCATACAGACAGAGAGACAGACAAAGAGACAGATAGATAGAAAGATATATATAGAGAGAATATGTGATAGAGAGAGACACAGAGAGCAAGAGTGAGAGCGAGAAAGAGAGAGATAGATAGATAGATAGATAGAGAGAGAGAGAGAGAGAGAGAGAGAGAGAGAGAGAGAGAGAGAGAGAGAGAGAGAGAGAGAGAGAGAGAGAGAGAGAGAGAGAGAGAGAGAGAGAGAGAGAGAGAGAGAGAGAGAGAGAGAGCCTGAGAGCCAGAGAGACAGAGAGCCAAAGAGACAGAGAAAGAAACAGAGAGACAGAGACAAAGAGGGGGGGAGGGGGGTAGCGAACAAGTCTGAAAACCTTTCTCTCTCCACCAAGCAAATCAGAAACCCTTTCCCACAGAAACACTGATTACGGAAGGCTTCTTTTCGACG
>NW_028234407.1:19537376-19546269 GCF_977035675.1 Penaeus japonicus
AGAGAGAGAGAGAGAGATAGGCTTATAAACCAACAGAAAGACAAAGAGACAGAGTGCTATATGTATAGACGAGAGACATGTGAATACTTTTTCGCAAATGTAAACATAATATCTTTGTCGTGCTAAAACAGAAGGATTTTATTTTTCACAAAAGAGTCTTTCTGTCATAAAACATGAACGGTCGACTCTTCACATCTACTTTGTGTAACATCTAGGCACTTTCGATGGCTCTTTTACTGCTTTGACTCCCTGCTCTGTCTATACTTTTAGAAATAATGGTATTCATGTTATTCACTTTACATATTAGTAAATATGGAAACATTCGCACAAATTACCAGGTAGAATATTCATGTGTTAAAACATTCATTATAATGCATAGACTTCAGCTGTGATAATTCTCTATCATTTAACAAAATGACGGTGATAACGCTGAGAAAAGTGATGACAGGGAGGATGATTTTGATGTTAATAGGGATTACATAAATTATGATGACAATAGTAATGATGTTGGAGTAATAATGATAAAGATATTGATTACAATAGTAATGGTAATGGTAATGGTAATGATAACACTACTACTAATAATGATAATAACAATACTGATATAATAATAAAAGCAATTATGATAACAAAAACAATTATAATAATGATAATCCTAATAATGATAAAAACAGCAATGATAATAGCAAAAATAACAATGATGAACATAACGATATTTAAAGAAATGATAATAGCAATAATATTGATAATGATAATGACACTTGTGATGATGAAAATTATGGCATTAATGATAATAATCATGATAACAAAAACAACAATGATAATAATAGTGATTAGAACAATAATGATAATGGTGATAAAGATAAAAGTATTGAAAATAATACTGAAAATAATGATAATGATAATGGTGGCCATACTAGTGAAAAAAAGAGTAATAGTAATATTAGTAATAGTAATATCAATGATAATGATAATAGATAATAATAACAATAATAGTAAAAAAACAAAAAAAACATTGATAACAATAACAACAATAACAATTACGTGAATAATAATAAAAAAAAAAAATAATGTGAATGATAATAATAATGAATATAATGATAAGAAAAATCATAATGATAATAATATTTAATGGTGATAATAACAACGATAATAAAGATGGAAATGATGATGATAATAATAACAATAGCAATAACAACTTTGATAATGATATTGTTTTTGCTGATAACAAAGTGAAGACAATGATTACGATGATGATAATGATGATCTCAGTATCAATATTGATGCTAATAGAAGAAAAATGGAAAGACAAGAAAAGAAAAGAAAAAAATATATATCAATGATAGCAAGAATCCCAAGAACAAATTTGTTAATATGATAAGGACAGTAAGACAATAGCAATAATCGGTTCATTTCATTTCAAAATTCTATTCGTAGAAAATGTTAATGACAAAAGGATAGTCACAGACAAACAAAAAGAAAGAAATGTTAAAAACCTGCTAATAACACATATACAAAATGAAATAAGATAAAGTAGAAAGACAATAAAATATTCCAATGACATAAATCTAATCAGCTGTGCATAGCCTAATCAAGGATACGCTCTGTTTCCTCTATTGCGAAAGTTTATTTTTGTGATTTATGATGATTATGATGATTATAATAATGACAATGAGGATATAATAATAATCATCATAATGATAATTACATCTATAATACCAATAATGATGATAATAATAATAATGACACTAATTATGATGATGATAATAATAATAATAATAATAATAATAATGATAATAATAATAATGATGATAATAATGATAATAATAATAATCATGATAATGATAATGATTATTTTTATTACTATTATCATTATTATAATAGTTATGATGATATAATGATAATGATAACAATAATAGTGATTGTTATATTGCTATTAATAACAATAACAACGAGCACATGGTAATTAAATAACAATACCTCAATCGTATGCATACACACAGATAAATGCAGGATGACAATTTATAGAGTAATGATGATATAAATGATAAGGTTGATGAAGGAAAAGACATTAATGCAATGATAAACAAATATTAGTAAATGTATGATAATAAACAATAATAATGATGACATATAGGATAATTGCTACAGATATTAATGTATGAAATCGTAATAATAATTATCGTAATGATTATTGTAGTGGGTTTCTTAATTTTCGACCTTATTTCCTCAATACCAACGTATCATGTTTTAGTATTTGATTTTGAAGTTTTTCCTTTCATTGTACTGTTTCATGTTCTCTTTCTACTTTCGGTTCAATATTTGTTTATTCTTTCCATTTAGGTTTATTTATTTGTATTGGGTTTTCATCTTTCGCTTATGGCAAAGGCAAGTGTCTGGAATATAAAGGAGCTTATTGCAACATAAATTAAGAAAAATAAGATTGCATGGGAACACCGAATTACAAGTTAGATTTCTTAAGATTCGCTCAACTCCCTAGTGGTGATCCTTGACATGTATTGTAACGAAAGCATTCACAGCTTTGCTTATTCCAACAGAGTATTGCGCACAACAAAAATCAATAAACACATTATAAAAGTTCAACTGTCAGAGTTACAACCAGCAAAAATTGGAGACTTTTTCTGCAAATGCTAACTAATATTGTTATATTGATTTATCAGTATAAAGAAAACATTTCCTCGACTTAAGGAGACAACTCACGAGAGCGGTGGGTGGAGGCCGAGGGAAGACATGCTAAGTGTGAAGGAACTTACCATCACCTAAGCGTCTACTTACGTATCCGTAAGCTCGTTAACCATTCTTGGATGAGTTATTTACCACACGTAAATATATTATGACACATGTAATGCGAAAATCCTTCGACATAGATCATGATGATGGTGGTGATGTAGTCGACGTAGTAGTCAGTAGTGAAGAAGTAGACTAATAGTAAATAAGTAGTATCCGTGTAGACAACAAAAAAACCTATTAGCCAGCGAGACGTGAAGTAGGGATAGGGTCTGGGGGGGTGAAGTGTCAGTTGTGGTAGGACTTCTCCTCGAGATGGTGGTATCTCGATGAGCAACATAGCCTTCTAATCACGAGTGAAATGTCTAATCATTGTATTGATAACGACGACGTAAACGGAACTGAAACCTTGCTTGAGAAGGTGACGCCGCAGTTGTTGGAGAGTAGGGGGGGTCCTG
Organism: Penaeus japonicus; assembly: GCF_977035675.1. Lineage (NCBI taxonomy): Eukaryota > Metazoa > Arthropoda > Malacostraca > Decapoda > Penaeidae > Penaeus > Penaeus japonicus. Next base: position 19,540,583 of record NW_028234407.1, read on the forward strand.
AATCGGACGAGGGGGTTACTTCCGCAACGGGGTCACTCTTGGGACAAGGGGAAAATTCATATAATAATCCGAGGAAAATAGGAACAGGCTCAGGCGAGAAAATGTTAGGAGGAAATGGAAAAAGCGAGATAATAAAAGAGCGATTGAATGCATGTTGACAGCAGAAATGAGTGGAAGTGAAGGAGAAATAGGTTAAGCACAATGATGACATCACGCGAATTTGAGGCTCAGAAGGACCAAAACCAGCAGAGTAACTGGAAACACTCTTCAATTTCACAGAAAGGAAAGAATGTATATTGAAGAAGTCCCAGGTGTAAACATGTTTGATGAAAGATAGAGAGCTTTTACTTGGACGACTAAGCGATATTATAACACGAGAACAAATAGGAAAGCTATTACGTTACGGTAGTGAATAGTTAGATCATAAGCTCTTGTCGTCACGGCCAGAGCCCAAACGAAGTTCCGTCTCTGGATCAAGGGAGCATGCAGTGAGCTGCGGTGTTAATTGGGGAGCTGATGGATGTGAAAGGACTAGAAAAAAGAACCGTATTGGAAGAATGGATACAGAAAATGGAAGGAAATGTAACATCAGAAGAGCAAAAGAAGATATTAAATTGAAACACAAACAGCACGTAGTTGGAGGGCACCAGACCCATTATTTGCAGTAAATACCAACGTTTGGAAAAATATATATAAATTAGATAGATGCACTTGTTACGACTAGCAATGCAGCGATGAAATAGGCTCACAGTTAATTGTATCTAAATGAGCCATCCTGAGCATAAGGAGGGGGAAGCGAGTGAGAAGTTAAAGAATTAACTCCCGAATGGTATAGAGATCGGGGACCCTAACAGTGAAGGCTATAATTACTTTGGCGTTCTTGAACTTCACTACATTTTATGCAAATAAATGGGGGACAAAACCAGAGGGCTCTATCTGATGTGAGTTGGACTGCTATTGAAGACCATGTTAAATAGTGGCAATTCATTCTCGGTCATAAAAAAACGTGCAGTTGCAATGGTGTAATAATGTAGCTATTGCAGAGAAAAAAAACAAAACAAAAACTAAAGGAGTTAGACTGAAGAACAAGAGAAAAGCTAGTAAGATTTGGCGGCCTTCATGCAAGGTCATTTATGCAGAAACTTTATATAAAGAGAGCACAGGGGGACGGCGCCTAATATCAGTTGTGGAGAGTGTTGCCAGTGTTCGACGATCGTTACATTTTTAGCTGGTTACTAGTCGAGAACTGGCATTGGAACGTGCAGTAGACGACGAGGGAATAGGGAGGTAGAGAGTTTGAAGGAATGGAAGAAAATCAAGAAAGTAAACAGAAAAGAAAGGAATACTTTGAGAATATACATGGGAATATGAAAGAGATACAGATCATCAAGAGTGTAAAGTCGTAGAACTGGCTTAGAAATGGCACCCTCAAAGGAGTAATTGAAAATTACTGTTGGTATTACGAACATGCAATTGCAATTCAATCAAGAGTGTTATATATCATGCAGGAGGCACAAATAAGAGTATAGTGTGTGGACGTTCCAAACTCACACAAAAAGAATACAAACGTTGGCACTGGTTGGTTGTTATCAAGAACTATAGAATCCAAGTCATTGTCGCCATTACCCTGAATCTGTGGCAGACAAGGAGAACATGAAAATATTTGATTTTAGAATTCAGTGTGGCAGGCATTCAGACCATTATAGGCCTAACATACTGACAATGGAAACAAATAGTGAAAAATGTTTAATCACTAATTTCGCTCGACCGGATGACCTCTTTGTGAGTAAGCAATGAATAGAATAGTTACGAAACTACTCAGATTTTCGGAAAAAAAGTTGCAAGAATATACAACAAGGATGTAAAAATAATCCCCATATTCGCATTAAAGTCTGTTCCTGATTATCTCACTGGCTATTTAGATCAGTTAGACGTAGTATGTAATCTCGATACATTGCAACAGTTATGCGTGTTGGGAACTGCAAAAAAATCACGAGAAAAAAATTGGGATTGCAGTCAAAAGAAAACAATGTCTATCTGGCTCATGTTGAGAAACACGTCAGTATGATAAGAAAGATGATATAAATAATAGTGATTATGAAAAGGATTACAATGATAATGGTAATGGTATTGATGATGTTAATGATGATAATAATGATACAAATGAGAACGATGATGGCAACAATGACGATGATATACATACACACACACACACACACACACATACACACACACACACACACACACACACACAAACACACACACACACACACATACACACACACACACACACACACACACATATATATATATATATATATAATAGTATATATATATGTATATATATGATATATTATATATATATATGTATATATTATATGTATATATATATTATATATATATATATGATATATATATATTATATATATGTATAGTGTATGCTTGGGTGTATGTATAATATATAAACTACATACATACACACACACACACACACACACACACATACACACACACACACACTTCACACACACACACACCAATATATATATATTATATAAATATATATATATATATAATATATATCTTATATATATATATTAGTTAGTATGGAGATCATATGTACGACATAGATATATAGATAATAATGAGTATATTAATAGTATGAGTTTGCATTGATATATTTATATATATGGCATATAACATACATATTTATATATGAGTTCTCAGCATTCCTCTCCGAGCCTCCGAATATAGTATTGTTATTATATATATAGTGAATATAAGTATATATGAATTTATATATATATATGTTTATATACATATGTACATATATGTATAGATATACATACATATATATATATATGATATATAATACATATATATATACATATAATATACATATGTATGATATATATATATATACAGATATAAATATATTTATATATATATATTTATATATATAATAAATATATAAACATAATAGAATATAGTTCTATAATATGAATATATATATATATTATTATTTATTTTGTTATTTAGATATATAGTTATATATATAGAGAGAGAGTAGAGAGAAGCGAACAGAGAGTAGAGCAGAGACGAGACGAGAGAGAAGAGAGACAGCGAAAGCGAGAGAGAGATAGACAAGAATAAAGAGGGAGAGGATACAGAGAAGAGATAGAGAAGAGGAAAAGAAAAGAGAAGATAGTATGTTGTATACAGTATATATATAGATATATATATATAGATATAGATATAAGATATATTATAAATATAGATATTAGATATATAAATTTGTAGTATGGATATAATGTCTATTAGTAACACAATCACACACAGATACACAACAACAGACATACATCACACACACAATCATCACACACGGACACACACACACACTCACCCACACACACACACCACACACACATATAATATATATATTAATATATATATATATATAAGAGAGAGAGAGAGAGAGAGAGAGAGAGAGAGAGAGAGAGAGAGAGAGAGAGAGAGAGAGAGAGAGAGAGAGAGAGAGAGAGAGAATGACAGGAGAAAGAAATATGAGAAAAAAAGAAAGAAAGAAGGTAGAAAAAGATTAGATAAAGAGATACCAGAAAGAGAGAGAAAAACAAGAATGAAAAAAGAAAAACACAAATGAAACAGAAAACATGAAAGAGAAACTGATATTACAGACACACATACACAAAAGCACACAATCAAAGAGGATATGAGAACATCAAAAGAATATAACGAAGTAAAAAGAAAGAAAGAAAGAAAAAAAAGGAAACAAAATCAATATTTATATACATTCATACTCCTAAAACAACAACAACAATAGATCCAAAAATAAATGAATAAGCTGAAAAACGCACAGACGGATAAAGCTCCATGGTTCCCGTATAAAAAAGAGATAATTAAAGGAAAGAAAGTGTCTGCATTGCGACGCGCCGTGGGGACTCGGGGATGCTGGGGCGATTAATCTCAACCTGTGGGAACGTGTATGGGCGGGGACACGGTGATGGTGGGCGTGGGCGTGGGCGTGGGCGGAGGGAGGAGCGACAAATAAACAGTAAAGGCCCCTGAGGAGAAGATAGGGAGGAAGAAGAGAGATAAGTGGAGGGGCATATGGATAAAGGAGGAGGAGAGAAAAAGGAGGAGGGAGGAGAGATGAAGGAGAGAGGGAAGGAAGGGGAGATGGGGTAGGGGTGGTAGAGGGGAAGGGGGAGGTGAGTTTAGAGGAGGGAAGAAGGGAAAGTAACATTGAGGAGAAGGAAGAAGAGGAGAGTGGAGAAGATGGGGTGGGGGGGGGGGGAGGGATATAGGGATGTGAAGAGGAGGAGAAGGAGAAAATTTGCGGCGAGGGATTAAGTTGAGGGAATGGAGGCCATACAGGCATGGTTATATATATATATATAATATTATATATATAATATAGATATATATATATATAGATTAGATATACATATATAATATATTTATAAATATATAATATCATACAACGCACACAAACCACACCACACACACACACACAACCTTCGACGCCACCGCTACCCACTATATACTATATACATATATATATATACTAATATATATATATATATATATATATATAGATATTATATACCATATATATATATATGTGTATATATACTACTACATTACAAAATATATATATAGTAGATTACACCATATTTTAAATAAATTTGTATATATACTACATACAAAAAATATATGTATATATATATAAATATATATATATTTAAGTATAAGATTATATAAATATATATATATAATATATGTATATATATAAATATATCTCAAAATAGAGATATATATATAGATGATAGATAGATAGATAGCTTGATTAGATATAAAGCTATATAGATAGAGAGATAGAGAGAAGAGAAGAAAAAAAATAGAAAAGAGAGAAAAAAAGAGAAGAGAGAAAGAGCACGAGGAAGAAGAGAGAGAGAGGAGAGAGAGAAGAGAAGAGATAGAGAGATGGCAATAGATAGATTAGAGAGAAAGTTGAGATAGACAGAGAGAGAGGATGAAGAGGAAGCAGAGAGAGAGAGAGAGAGAGAGAGAGAGAGAGAAAGAGAGAGAGAGAGGAGAGAGATAAGAGAGAAAAAGAAGAGAAGAGAAGAGCAGACAGAGACAATAGACTGAAAGAGAGAGAGAATGGGTATTGCGTAGTATATATATATTAAATTATATATATATATATATACAATATATATATATATATATATAAAAATCATAGACACATAGATATATATAGCTATAATATATATATAATAATATATATATCTGTATATATCTATAAATATATATATAAATTATATTATATAAACAAATTCTATATATATACTATATATATATATCTATATCGCAATATATAAATATACATATACATAAATAAACAGTAATATATATATATATATATATATATATAATCATATATATATTATGTATAATTATATATATATAAATATATATATACTAACTCTCCTATTATATATAATTATATACTTAAATAATTATAGCTGTGCTGGTGTGTGTGTTTGTGCGTGTGTTTGGTTGTGTGTGTTTGTTTTTTGTGTGTGTAATTGTAATGTATCTGCGTGTGAATGGTGGTGGGTCGGTGTGTAGTGTGTGTTTTTGGTGCCTTTTGAGTTTATGTG
>NW_028234407.1:19587448-19589948 GCF_977035675.1 Penaeus japonicus
ATTCCCTCACAAGTATTCCACCTCTTCAGACTTCTTCCTTTTTTGCTCTCTCGCTCTCTCGTCTCTTTTTAACCTTCGGAACTATCACCACGCATCCTGGCCGTCACGGGAACTTCTGACGGGGATCCAGAATGCGCCAAACTTGATTCCAAACTATGTCTCTGAGGTGATGTCTGCGTGCGGCCAATGTTTTTCTTTGCTCTTTCTCGTAATGTGTTGGTTTTGAGAAGTGCTCTTGCTCGCTGTTTCAGTTGAACTTTCTCTCTGGATGCCCAATAGCCGAGATTGTTGTATAAAGGCTGCACTGGCTTCTAACGAACAAAATAAATAGCAGAGATAAGATTTTATAGTTAGTCTAGGTGATCTGTTTCCTTTGTTTTGTTGAAACTAAGAAAATTAGAGTTGTTTGTTGTACAAATTCTCAACGTTTATACTGAACAGAGGGCCGCTATATTCATATTGTAAACTACCTTACATACTGAACGAATCGAAGACTTCATTCCGATAGAGCTGTAATATTAAGAACCCAAGTAAATCAAGACGTTAATATTAAGGGTTTCAGTGTATCTAAGCTGTAGTGTAAAAGATTTCGTGGTTTTCCAAATCCTCGGTCTTATTCTTCCATATTTCAAGATCTTGCCATCCTAAGCCCGCATTGCGAACCCTCACTCTTAAGGCTTCCCCAGTGCAACTGGTAGTGTAGGATCTTTTCCTCTGTTTTTAAAACTCAGTATAAATTGTATTTTAGTAAAATACTTAGGTATAGAGAGACGTAGGTTTATGCTTGTAAATAGATGTTCAAAACCCCAGCACTCAAAGCTCACAAGTATTTCGAACGTTGTATGTAACATTACACGTGTATAAGACGTCCATCCGAAGATATTAGTTTTACGGTGTGTTGTCAATTGAAGTCTTTGCTCTAACGCACTCCAAAGAAATTTAGAGGTATAGATAATAGTAATCAGTGTCACTGTACCAGCCAATAAAGTTATATACGTCTGTGAAACTTTGCGCAGATTCACTCTTGCAAAGACCTAGATTTTCTTAAAGGGCGATATCTCAGGCTGTCCATCTGTATCCTCCCGTCACTCCTTCATCACACTCATCATCACAGACACCACAGACTCTAGACTTCCTGCCACGACCTTCGCCCTGCCGTCCACCATGCTCGGACCTCCTTTGCCGGCCGCCAAGGAGCTCCCGGCGACCTGCAAGAAAGCCACGTTGACTCGCGCTCGTCTCGGCGGGAGCGACAACACCTGCGATCCCGAAGGATCAGACGAACACGTTGCTCAACAAAGCCATCAGGAAAGGGATGGCCAGGAAGGAACGAAGACTCCCGAAGGAAAGGCTCAAGCAGGAGATGAGACTAGCACGACTGCTGCAGGAGGCGCTCAAAGGAACCGCCCGGAAGAGGAGGAGGAGGAGGAGGAGGAGGAAGGTGTCCTCGCTGGAGGTCGCCCTTCGCGCCTCGTAAAGCTCATGTCCTGCATCACCCCCGGCGATATTGCTCTCTACTTCTCTTCTTTCGCGCCTTCTCTTCCCTCCTCTGTTTCGCGCTCTTCCTCTCTCTCCCTCTCCCCCTCCTACAACCCCCCGCCCGCGGCCTCCGCCTCCTCCTTCCCGGTGGTGCTGGTGCTGCAGAAGATGCTGGCGGTGCTGGTGGTGGTGACCAGCATCCTCGCCCTCATCACCAGCGTACCCGGAGCGCAGGCCGAAGGAACTGATAAAGGTAAGTTCGGTTTTGCATTAGAAGTTATACAGTATTTAAGATCTTACGATCTGATGTTTATTGGAAAAGTTTTATTGGGATGTCATCTCCTAAGTCTTGTTCTTTTCCTTGGTTTATCCCCTCTATTCGCATTTCTCCCACGTCGACTAGTCTCCCTCGACCCCGGTAAGTCGAACCGCGCACGTTGTCGACCACCGCCACGCCGTCGAGCTCGAACCTGTGGCGTTATCAAGCGAATCTTCTCGAATTAATTAAATCTGAAGTGATTCTGAGGTTCAGGAGAGAAGCCAAGTTACATGGGATTTGATTATGGATCAACGGAGGATAAAACTGGAACTGTAAGTCGTGCGCGGGGGAGAGGGAAGAGATTGGACTGTGATGGAATTGGTAGTTAGTCTCCGGCGTCTGGCTCCGACGACACCGAGGAGGATCTGCCTTTATTCCAGGCAAGGATCCGCCGTTCGGGACAAAAAGTCCTTCTGGGGAGGAGGTGCGCCAAAGCTTTTATTTATGTTTCCATTTGGAAAGAAATACAATCAAAAGAAAGTTATTGATCAACATTTTGTACATCATATCATCATAACTGTCATAATAATAAAGAAATTAGGTATAGATCTAACAAATAGAATTGGACAAAAAAGTGGAATTGAAATTAATAAAGAAATAACAATGGTCGCAGTGATGATATTATGTTAATATAAGTGGTTTTAATTACATTAATGATTGTGATGATGATTATGATGATTATCCAGATAATAATGACAATGA
>NW_028234407.1:19607448-19609948 GCF_977035675.1 Penaeus japonicus
GGGACGGAGGTAAGCCACAAAAAAAGCTCTACCAAATAACAGACTTTCAAGTCGCACTTGTGAAGGCAGAAGTATCAAGTGATAAATCAGGTGCTTGGTATTTAGCTGTAATTCCTTTTTGCTTAATCATCGAGAGAATTGGCTTCTGGTAATGCAAATCAGTAAAATGTGTTGACAATATTTCAGATAACATGGCTCTCATTTACATATACAAGCTTCGGGGTTTGACTTTAAACCTTTTAATTTGCCATGCAGATACATTGCGAACTAAACGTGAATGTAAAACTAACAAGCTATGCGTGAAATCAGGTGTCATGGAAGATGTGATCCTAGGGTCAGTAATCAATCGTAATTCATTTCACTGAGCTACACAATGAATATCAGCACGCGAAGTTGATCATTCGCTCACATGACCTCAAGCTCTGTGATCAGACCAGAAACGAGCATCAGAGCTTGTTTGCGCCCGCCAAAATCACTGATGGCATCGTTAGGATGAAGTCTCCTCTGTGTGGAAAAAACTTTCGCTGGCAGCAGACGATCAAGCGCACGAGGTGTTGCAGAGCCAATGACGACCATCGCCGCCTCGGTCCAAACGACGGAACGAAAGCGATCACCTAATGCCGAGCACAACGACGACACGGCATTGTAAGACCGGACCTTCTATGCACTGAAGGAAGCAAGAGGCCTTTCGACCCATGGAGCGGACTCGCCAGAAAAGGAAACAATCGCGTCAGTAATTACCTAATGAGAAGCCAGCAGAACATTTCCTCTCCCCTGAAAGGAAGCACCATAACTGGCCCTCAAACAGCAGCGTCGGCTAGGGTGAACGAGAACAGCACTAGCAGGTGTATTCTTCTCAACCAACCAGTCTCATAGATAGCTGATGCAGTTTTAAATGTATTTCTCACACGACTATTATCATCATTGTTATTACCGTTATCATTGCTGTTGTTGTTATTGCTACTTTTATTATCTTTATCGCTACCATTTTCATTATCATATTATTACTATTTACATTATCAATATCTTATTATCATCATTTATAGTAGCAGTAATATAGTCTGTCCACTGCTAGCTGGATCGACACAAAGCTGGGCTGTTTTTGGTGGAGGTGAAGCGGCGAGGGGCGGGCGGAGTGGCGCGTCACTTTGATCACTTGACGTGAATGACAGACCGGCGCGGGAACACTGTCCTGCGGGGCTGCGTTTGGCTCCTCTCGCCCAGGAGCGACTCTATATTCATATTGAAATTAGAATTGGCTTTCATATAACGACAATGGTGGTAGCGATAATACAGTACTGTATGATGATAACTACAATGACAATTTTATCATTATGCTAATTATCATGATCATTTTCATTATTATCATGATTGCTATGATCATCATCATTCTTATTGTCATTAATGCGAATAAAGATATCATATAATGGCGATGATGGTGATGACGCCGATGATGATTACAATGACGATGACGAAGACGATGGCAATGACAATAATGATGGTGGTGATGATAATGATAATTGATGGTGATGATGATGAGTGATAGAGAATCCGTTTCACCGTTGGCAGCTGTTGCTCCGCGTCAGTTCCCGCCATTACCTGTGTTGCCATTTCTTACTTTTCAAATAAGTTTACGGCATAAATGAGAAAACGAAATTAAATGATCGAGAACACCTACGTGTCCACTTTTATTTTAAATGTCGCTTACCTTTTATGAACCTTTATATCTAACTTCATTTTTTTAATAACTAAATCGTGTTTGAGGTAATTTTTACTTCTTCAACTCGGAAATTTATTCTGTAATCATGTTGGATGCTTATATTTGAATCAATTTGCAAATATGGATAAATATTTGAAAAAATAAGAAGAATTGTAGATTTATGGTGTTTCTCTCCGTTGTATTGAGCAATGAACAACCGTGATTAAAACGTTGCTCGGCCCAGCTATCAGACCCGAGTGAACAGGCTACTGTATTAAAGCAATTATTTTTATCATTGTTATCATTATCATCATTATTGAGATTTTCAATATCATTTCTTACTATTATTATTATCAATTCTTACTATTATCATCATTACTGTTATGATGATCATCATTATTACCGTTGTGATATTCGTTGATGCTTCCAGCTATTGTCTGTATTATTGTTATCATTGTCATTGTTGTTATCAAGATTATGGTTACTGTTATTGTTAGTGTTATCATTAGTATCATTATCATTATTATAGATATTGTTATTTTCTTATCATCATTATTATTCTCATCATCATCTTTATTCTTACTATCATTATTATTATCATTATTATTTCCACCGTCCCCATCATTATCATCATTATTATTTTCATAATAATCATTATTACTTCTATCATAATTTCATCATTATCCTCATCATTAGCATTATCATCATTATTGTTGTTATCATTGCCATCATTACTTTTATTTGCATCTTTATCGTTATATTTTTACTGTCAATATTATTATTGTAATTATCACTTTTATC
>NW_028234407.1:19622448-19624948 GCF_977035675.1 Penaeus japonicus
CTTTCTCCCTCTCTGTCTCTATCTCTTTCTCTATATTTGTCTCTATCTCTTTCCCTGGCTCTATCTCTTTTTCTCCATCTCTTTTTCTCTACCTCTGTTTCTTACTCTATATCTTTCTATATTTTTTTCTCTATCTGTTTCTATATATCTTTCTATATATCTGTCTCTATCTCTATATCTTTATCTGTCTCTATCTCTCTCTCTATCTTTTTCTCTCTATCCGCCTTTATCTCTATTGTTTCTCTCTCCCTATCTTTCACTAACTCTGTCTCTATATCTATCTCTGTCTCTGTATCTTTTTCTATATATATCTCTTTATCTACATTTTTCTCTCTATCTTTTTGTCTCTATCCCTGTCTCTCTGTCTCTCGAAAATAAAATTCTTCAAGATAACTATATCACCTCAGACCAGAGCCAGATATTCCATGGCATTTGATCATAAATATTAGACAAAGAATTGTTTTTTACTTCTGTATCAACGTCAGCCTGAGCATCTTTTCCATGGGAAAAATATAAATATCAAAAACTATTCCATTATTCGGAGAGAAAGTAAACTTTAGAAAAATGAAGAAAATTGAGAAAAGAATGTTGGAAATCCTCTTTCAAGAAAAAAAGAAAAAAAATCTATGGTCTTTCCATTTCGTTTGAGGGTGATATGAAGTTCTCTAATCTGGAGAATCGTCAGCTTAGCAAAGTGCCGAGGGTCACGTGACCTGGCTTCCACCTTCAACTTCACCTCGAGGCATCATCACTGACATTTGCAGCAGCTTGAGAGAGGGCATGGGAGAGAGTCTGTCATCTGAATTTTCTGTCATAAACCGCGCTAGTTCCATTCTATTAAAATGTTTCTAGCTTCCAGGAGAATACGTCCTAGTGTGAATATTTGTACTGAGATAAACAGACATCAGTTTTGCTCTCTCTCTCTCTCTCTCTCTCTCTCTCTCTCTCTCTCTCTCTCTCTCTCTCTCTCATTTTATTTCTCTCTCTCTCGCAGGGAAGAAACGCGAGGGAGGGAGGCTGGGGTTGGGGGAAGCATGCAGGCAAGTAAGGGAGGGCAGTAGGAAGGGATGCAAGAAGTGAGGGAGGGAGGGAGGAAGGGTGGTTGGGAAGGAGGGAGGGAATGAGGGAGGGAGTGAGGGAAGGAGATAGGGAGGGAGGGAGGAAGGTTGGTTGGGAGGGAGGGAGGAAGGTTGGTTGGGAAGGAGGGAGGGAGGGAGGGAAGGAGGGAGGGAAGGTAAGGGGTCCCACCTCATTAGAAGACCCGCAAAACCTCGGGCTGCCGCCGCCGCCACCCTCTGTGAAGATCCTACACGGAGACGCTTCGCAAAGAGGATATTACATATCAGCTTTGTATCGTGGGGGAGGGGGGCGGGGGCGGGGTGGTGCGGAGGGTGAGTGTGAGGGTATGGGGTGTGAGGTGTGGGGCATAGGGAGGTGGTGGGGGTGTTGGGGCTTAAAACAAACGAAGAGCGAAGACAGAAATGATTAATTAGTGTGATGGCCTTGTGTCTGCCCAAGCCTGGACCTCGGCCAAGATGAAAGAACGATAAGATGTATAAGAAAGAAAGATAATGCTGCTGTTATATGAGAAACGACAAGAAGAAAGAAGCAAAGAATAGGAAATAAAGGTGGGGATTTGTGGCCCATCAAAGGTTAAAGCTGGACTGAATGTAAACATAATTTGCCAAAGAGCTCGATCATATACTTCCGACATATGTGAGCGTGCAATTCATTTCATTAATTCTAAGACAACCGAAGGCGCCTAAACAAGTACCCGCCCTATGACACACAAGCACGCTTATGTGCATTCACAATCAAACACAAACGCAGGCTCAACCACAAACGTAAAAATAATCGGTCATATACGTATGCGCGCGCGCGCAATATACAGTAATGACGCAACATTCTTCTCAGTCTGCCTGGCCATATAGCATCATTGTAACGTCTACGTTATGTCCATTACGGATATTAAGTTTCTCCGAACCTCCTCGACCCCCTCCCCCCAGCGCCCCCTCCCCTACTCGTCGTCCCATAAAGGAGATGGAAGTGAGGTCATCACAAGGGGAAACTAGGCTTTAGTGTCGCGGCGAAGGATGGCCGCCGCAGGTCTACCGGCTGAGTGGTCCCGCAGCCTCCCGCGGCGACGGGGATAAATTGCCGGCCGCGCCAAGAGCACCTTGCGGCCCGCGGTTTGGCAACGCCGCGAGGCAAGCGGGAGACAAGGCGTTGCAATGCGAGTTTCGCTTTCTATATCTTCATGCGGATGTGAGGCAATCGGGATTATACTTCATCAGTCAGCTCGGGCCGAAGGGAATGTTCCTTGGAGAGATGTAAGAAATTTTCCTCCTCCTCTAATAGATTAACCTAAGGTTATCTAGATATGCATACTAGAACTGAGTGGCGCTTGAAGCACTATTTGATATCACATTCCAGCATTTTGTGGCATGCACAATACTGAGCACTCACAGTGTACCTTCATGCATGGCTGCAGCGTATAATG
>NW_028234407.1:19662448-19672448 GCF_977035675.1 Penaeus japonicus
TAGCTTTGCGGAGCCGTTGTCGGGGAGCAGGGCGCTTGTCACGGCCATGATCTTACCAATGCGAATCTCGCGCTAATTCAGGGCGGGCGCTACGGAGAACAGGGCCCGACCCACGTGTCTTCGTCTTCTTCTTCTTCTTCTTCTTCTTCTTCTCCTACTCCTACTCCTCCCTCGTGTTCTTCTTCTTTTTTATTCTCCTCCTCCCCTTAATCATCCTCCTACTCTTCCCTCGCCTTCTTCTTCTTCTTCTTCTTCTTTATTTGCCTCCTCCCCCTACTCCTCCCTCGTCCTCTTCTTCTCCCTCTTCTTCACCTTCTCTTCCTCCCTCGCTCTCTTCGTGTTATTCCCATTCACGTGATCCTATTCCTCCCTCTTCTTTCTTCCTTTTTCTTTATATCATTCTTCCTTTGTCTTCTTTCTCTTCCCCTTCTTCTTTTTTCCCCTTTCTTCTTCCTCTTCTTTTTCTTATTTCTTATTTTTTACTATTATCTAATCTTCTACTTCTTCTTTTCTCCTTCTTGTTTTTCTTTTTTTCTTTTCTTTTTTCTTGTTCTTCTTTTTCATCTTCTTCTCTCTTTCTTTGTTATCCTTTAAAAAAAAAATCACCCGCAATTCTTCTTATTCTCCCCCCCCCCCTTCTTCTTCTCCTTCTTTTCTTTATTTTCTCTTTCGATTCCAATTCATATATATCATCTTCCTCTTCACTCTTCCCTCCTCTGACCATTCTCCTCTTCTTCTTTTTCTTCTCCCTCTTCGATATTCTCTTCTTACATCCTCCTTCTCCTTCTTCCTCTCTACCTATTCCCCTTATCATCAATGTCTTTCTCTATTTGTTTCTCTCTCCCACGAACAACCAAACGGGGTCCAGGGGCTCACACCGGCTCAGAGATTTTGTTCCTGCGCTCGAACATTATTTGTCGCGTCCCCATTGTCTGCCTAAAGCTTACAGTAGGAGTGGTTGCTTCGGTTTGGTCTCGTCTTTCCATTGCGTTTTATACGGGGATGATAATGAGTGATTGTGGTTGTTATGCTGATAGGAGATATTGGTGTTGTTGTTGTTGTTTTTATAATTATGAATTTTTTAAATCTTTATTGTTATTATTATTATCATTGTCATTAGTAGTAGTGATAGTTGTCGTAGTGGTCATAGTGTCAGTCATTTTAGTAGTTGTGGAAGTGGTTGTAGTAGTGGTTATAGTAGTATAAGTAGTAGTTGTGTAGCAGTAGTAGTAATAGTAGTAGTGATCCTTGTGGTAGTAGCAGTTGTGTTGCGTCTATATCGTTATCTTTATTTTTATTGCTACTGTTGAAATTAAGAATACCTTTAGCTTTACCAGTTGTAGTAGCAGCAGTATAGTAGTTTATAATAGGCAGTGATTCGAAAAGTAAAACGTAAGTGTATTCTTTTTTATTTCCATTATTTCTCGTTCTGTAAGTCACGGTCTAGAGGTTATATCAAGAGGAGTGGAGCGACCCCGACAAATGAAGAAAAACATGTACGAAGAAGAAAAGGCATTGTTCATGATATCCTCCCGGATGAAGATCTGATGCATCCTACGAGACAGATATTCATTACCTCCAACGCATTAATCACTTCGAAATCATTAACAAGACCGATTCCGACGCCGGCGGAGGAAGCCAACTGAAAACTCTTAAACTCTTCCATCACTCAACCATAAAAAAAGAAAAAGAAAAGAAAAGAAGAAAACAGAGGGCAAAAACTCCTGGATTTCGGCTTTGGAAATTTTGCTTTCCAAAGGCAAATAGTAAGGTTACAGATGTCGACGGAGAGAGGGGAGAGCGGATGCAAAACCGAGGGAGGAAGGGGAGTGGCCGGCTGTATGGGAGAGGCCGAGGGGAGCGGGGGAGGCGGGGACGGGTTGCAAGGCACGGCGTGGCAACGATGGCAACACCGATAGCACGAGTCGTTGGCTTTAGTTCGCAATTTTATTTGTCACCCTGGCCGACCCCTTTTTTATTGTTGTTGCTCTTTCTTTGTCATCCTGACCGGACCTTTATTTTGTGGAGCAACCGACTCTTCCTTTCGTGACTTGGTCAGCACTTTCTTTGCCGCTGTGTCCGAGCCGTATTTGTCGCCTTGGCCAACGCTATTTGTCGATCAGGCCAACGTTTTACTTGTCGAACTGGACAACCATTAATTCATTCATCGCCCTGGCCACCTCTGTATTTGCCCATCTGTCTCTCTGCCAACCCTTTACTCATCGCCCTGACCAACCCTTCCTTTGCCACCCTGACCTTTATTTGTCGATGCGGCCAACACTTTATTTGACGCCCTGGTAAAGACGGTATTTTTCGTCTCGGCCAATACTGAATGTCCTCGTTGTCAAGTGTCTAATCGTCGATTCAACCAACTCTTCGTTTGCCTTCCCGCTAACCCTCTATTCGCCGACCTGATCAGCGACTTCGCTAACTCTTTAATTGTCGCTCTGACACACGATGCAGCGTCAGTAAGCTTACAAGTCTGGTTAATGTATTACACACATTACGTCATTTCTGAGTGTGGTAATACGAGTATAGACTACCTTCTTCCTCCAAGAACTAGCTATGACTTATGAACGCCGAAGTTAAAGTGGCCTTATCATCTAGCTCTTCAGCGCCCACGTGGAAGTAACTTTCTTTCATCAACTTCAGCCATCTTCCATCGCCCTTCAAAAGTAACATCACGCCCAAGGGAACACAGAACAAACCGGAATTCCATGTCACTAGCTACTGACGATAGAAAAAAAAGTTTTGAACAAAAGAAACAGCTTCGTCGCCGAGCTAAGTTCTCGTTTTCTGATGTTACCTCGTTCGTCTGGCGATTACTGATGCAGCCGATGATGGCTGCACACGATGGCTTTCAGAAATTGAAAAGTAAAAGGATAATATAGATTGAAGGAACAAACTGTCAGCAAATATTACTAAATTAATGGCTCATTACTCCCTGCATTGTCACTAAATCAGTGTTGTTGCATAACAAGCAACTGAAAGTTACGGATACGATACCGTTCTGAAAAGTTTGCAAGCTCGTTAAGGGAACAGTTGAAGACATAGGAATGTAAATGATCGTTATGAATACTCTGAATGAAAGTTGTCGGACTAATTCAAGTCGTAATGTAGGCCAACACTGCCGTGGCAAATTTAAATTGGAGAACTAATTCAAAGACAAGCTGCGACATCTGCGAGACAAGAATATGCGAGTGAGAGGTAGCCACGTCTGATTGTGTTCGCATCAGCCCACGTAAAAATACTTTACACCACAGATGAACATGTCTGACTATACCATCTCTCCTCATAAACAAACAAACAAAAAATAGCTGAAAAGGGATCTCACCGAGTATACACACGAGAAATGGTTGAAGTTACATGTTTGACTTTAGTGCTGTGCAGTAGCTGCTGCACAGACACACACATACACACACATACGCATAATCACACGCGCATACACCCGCGCACAAACACACACACACACACACATGCCACATAACTATTAAAACAGACACTCATAACTGCACACCTACGAAAACAAACGCGCACTCACTTTCTTCCTCTCCCTCTCCATATCACTTCCATGCCTCTTCGTCTCCTCCCCCACCCTCTTATCTCTCTCCCTCTCCATTTCCCCCACTTTCTCATCATTCTCACCCCCTCTCTTACCACTCGCTCTCCTCCTCTCTCTCTTCTTCTCTCTCATCTCCTTCCCTCTCCCATATCCCTCTCCTCGCTACCTCTACCTCATGTACCCCTCTCTCCCACATCCTTCTCCCCTTCCTCCTCTCTCTCTCTTCATCTTCCACATCCTTCTCCCCTTCTTCCCTTCTCTTTCTCCATCTCCCACATCCTCCTCCCCTTCCTCCTCTCTCTCTCTCTCCATCTTCCACATCCTTCTCCCCTTCCTCCTCTCTCTTTTCTCCATCTTCCACATCCTTCTCCCCTTCCTCCTCTCCCTCTCTCTCCATCTTCCACATCCTTCTCCCCTTCCTCCTCTCTCTTTTCTCCATCTTCCACATCCTTCTCCCCTTCCTCCTCTCCCTCTCTCTCCATCTTCCACATCCTTCTCCCCTTCCTCCTCTCTCTCTCTCCATCTTCCACATCCTTCTCCCCTTCCTCCTCCCTCTCTCCATCTTCCACATCCTTCGCCCCTTCCTCCCCTCTCTCTCTCTCCATCTTCCACATCCTTCTCCCCTTCCTCCTCTCCCTCTCTCTCCATCTTCCACATCCTTCTCCCCTTCCTCCTCCCTCTCTCTCCATCTTCCACATCCTTCTCCCCTTCCTCCTCCCTCTCTCTCCATCTTCCACATCCTTCTCCCCTTCCTCCTCTCTCTCTCTCTTCATCTTCCACATCCTTCTCCCCTTCTTCCCTTCTTTCTCTCCGTCTTTCAAAACCTTCTCCCCTTCCTCCTCTCTCTCTCTCCATCTCTCACATCCTTCTCCTCTTCCTCCTCTCTCTCTTTCCATCTCCTACATCCTTCTCCCCTTCCTCTCTTCTCTCCTTACAACTCACCCTCCTCTTCCTCTTCTCTTCCATCTCTCCCTCTTCTCCTCTCTCTCTCTCTCTCCTCTCTCCTCTCCTCCTCTCCTCTCTCTCTCTCTCTCTCTCTCTCCTCTTCTTTCCACCTCCTATATCCCTAATACCTTTCTTCTCTCTACCTCTTTCTCTCTTCATATCCCTCTCCCATTCATCCTTTATTTCCACCTCCCAGATCCCTCTCTCCCACCTCTCTCTCTCTCTCTCTCTCTCTCTCTCTCTCTCTCTCTCTCTCTCTCTCCTCTCCCCTCTCTCCCTCTCTCTTCTCTCCTCTCTCTCTCTCTTCTCTCTCCTCTCTCTCTCTCTCTCTCTCTCTCTCTCTCTCTCTCTCTCTCTCTCTCTCTCTCTCTCTCTCTCTCTCTCTCTCTCTCTCTCTCCTCTATCTCTCTCTTTCTCTCACCTCTCTCCTCTCCTCTCTTCTTTCTTCTCCTATCCTCTCCTCTCCTATCTCTCTCTCTCTCTCTCTCTCTCTCTCTCTCCTCTCTCTCTCTCTCATTCTCTCTCTCCTCTCTCTCTCTCTTCCTTTCTCTCTCTCTCTCTCTCTCTCTCTCTCTTCTCTCCTCTCTCTCTCTCTCTCTCTCTCTCTCTCTCTCTCTCTCTCTCTCTCTCTCTCTCTCTCTCTCTCTCTCTCTCTCTCTTCTCCTCTCTCTCTCTCTCTTCTCTCTCTCTCTCCTCTCTCCCTCTCTCTCTCTCTCTCTCTCTCTCTCTCTCTCTCTCTCTCTCTCTCTCTCTCTCTCTCTCTCTCTCTCTCTCTCTCTCTCTCTCTCTCTCTCCCTCCCCCCCCCCCTTCATGTCCCCACGCGACCCAAATTCCATTAACTGGAGCCGCGTGGATTGGCGAAGCGAGATGCAGCTGTACTCTCCGTGGCTGTTATTTACACTGTAGAAGTTCCAACACGTCTTTTCCGGAACTTCAGAAGTGCAACGCGAGGATAGGCGGTGCTCATTAGGAAGCCGTTTTACATTACGCGGACCTAATATACGGCGGGAAGGGTTTGGCCTCGGGGGAGGGGCGGGGGAGGGGCGGGAGAGGGGCGGGGAAGGGGCGGGGCAGCAGCAGCAGCAGCATTTTTAGTGTTAATTTTGCTGATGTTGCTGTTTTTAGTATTGCTGTTTTTAGTATTAATGTTCTTGTTAATATTTTTTTTGTTATTACTATCATCATCTTTATTATCCTTTTTTATCATCATTATCATTATTGTTATTATCATTGTTGTTGTTGTTATTTTCATCATTGTTTTGTTTTTTAATATCATTGTTGTTATCATTTTTATCCTTATTGTTATTATCACTAATACTATTGTCATCATTATCATTATCTTCATTGTCATTATCTACATTACAGCAATTAGCTATATCATTTTCATCATTTTTGTTCTTATTACCATTATCATTATTAGTATCTTTGTTATTATCCTTATTATCATTGCCATCATCAATAATGCTATTATGATCATTATCTTTATCCTCATTGTTAATATCATGACTATCATCATCATCATCATTATCATTATCATCATTATTTCTATTATGTTTTCGTTGCTGTTGGTGTTATTCTTATTACTTGTGTCATTAATTATTTTATTACTGTTGCTATCTTTATCATTATCAGTTTTATCATTATCATTATTCTCCGTATCCTTATCATTCTAATTAACAAAAACATAATTACTATTATCATCATTGTTATGATTATCATTACTATTACTAACACTATGCTATCATTAGCTCTATCATTACTATAGTTGTTATTAGTCTTATCATTATCATTATTATGATCGTCAAAATCACCATCATCATGTTATTATCATTGTGATTATTGCTACTGCTGTTTTAGCTATTACTGTTACTATCTGTAGTGTTGTTACTATTGCTATTATTATTATCATTGCTATCATCATTGTTGTTATATACATTATTATCATTAATGTAATCATCATAATTGTTATCATTATCGTTATCATTACTATTATTACTATCATTATTATAATTGTTATTATTATTATCATTGTCATGATCATTACTATTATTTTATCATTACTATTGTATCATCATTATTGTTATCATTATCATTTTTATCATCACTATTATCATTACTACCATAATAATCATTATACTACCATTCTAAGTCTTAATATCACGATTATCTATCTATATTGCGTAACACCTTCCACAATGGCATAAAGAAAGCCAAGGTATGCAGGTTAAGAGACGGATGTGCCTGCAATTGCCAAACAACCTAAAGCCACTGGATCGACAAGGGAAGGCTGCTTCTTCGATCTCTCAAGGCAAAACCCGCAGAAATGGTTGCACATTTTGTTCAATTGATCAGTGAAAAGTGGCATCGGGGTTGCCTCTACTATGGCTTGTGTGTCATAGGTTTCCATGAACGACTGTTATTACTTCCGTACGAGGTCCTTCGAGCAGGTTCTCGTGATTTTGGTGGCCGAGGAACAAGTCTTACAACTTGACCGCTTGATCCGCTCGAGTCTGTGTGGTTCAGTAAACGCCAGTGTGAGTCCTGCGAATGGCTATGCGGAGGTCGTGGGACACCGGAGACTCGATACTTTTCTTCTACTTGTGGAAAGAGTCGTCCTTGTATGTTCGTGCTTCGTTCGAGTAGTGAAAAACAAAAAAACGTTTGTTTGTCTTCAGACCCCTTTTCTTTGTTTTCAAACGTATTTTAGATATAACCCCCCAACCCGGTTCACTTAGGGGGCACAATACATCCAGCCAGAATCGATTTAAGCACAGGATAGCCAAAGAGCTCAGAGTGTACGGTGCTTAAATTGAATCCTTGTTATAACTATCGTTATCATTATCATTATTATCCTGATCGTTATTATCATTATCATCATCACTGTCACTATCATTCTATTCAACATATCAATATCATTTATATTATTATTATTGTTATTATCATTATGATCAATATCAATATTGTTATTACTGTTATCCTTTTCATTTTTACTAATAACATTATTATCATTAACATTACAATTACCATCATTTCTGTTATCATCATCATTGTCATCATTTAATTTTTATTCTTCTTAATTGTTAATATCACTATCGTCATTATCATTACTATTACTATCATTTTTCATCATTTTATCATTATTCATATTAACATTATTATTGTTATCATTATTATCATTATCATTATCATCATCATGAACAAAGTTCATAGCGATAAATGTAGAAGAAAGGTATGAATGAGACTGAATGTCTAAACACGCAAGAGATGTATTTGACGCGTTTCGACGGAGGTCAAAAATACATATTTCTTGAAAAAGACCTCCGTCGAAACGCGTCAAACAGATCTCTTGCGTTGTTTGGATATTCTGTCTATTTCACACCTTTCTTCTATCATCATCATAGTTACTATCATTATAATAGTTATCATTGTTAAGAACATAATTCAAATGACTCATTGACGTTGTCATTGTTATCTTTATTGTTTTTATCATGAGCTTTATTATCACACTATTAACTTCATAACTATTAATTCTGGTAGCAGTAGTAGTAGTAATAGTAGTACTAGTAGTAGTAGTATCATCATTATCATCAACATTACCCCCCCTCCCCATTAGAAAAAAAAAGAAAAAAAAAGCCACGTTCCAGTCCTCCCTCAGCCACCCCTCTCCTCACCCACCCCACCCAGAGCCCCCCCGATGTGCGCGTAGGCGGCTCGAACGGGTGGTGGGTTGGGGAAGCGGGAGTGGGCGGGGGTCACCGGAACCTTATCTCATTCTTCAACAATTATAGAAGATAACAGAGAGATAACCATCTTCTACGGAGGGAATTCGGCGCGACTGTTTTCCTTGCAAGATTTATGTTACGGAGACGGAGTGGGGCGCGAGAGGAGATAAATGGGATATGAAATATGTGAGAAGAAGAAAGGGAAAAAATGCGAGAGGGGAAGAGAGGCAGAGGCGCGGTTTGAGAAAGAAAGGGAGAGGCATGGGAGGGAGGAAGGGAAGGAGAGAGAGGGATGCAGGAAGGGAAGGAGAAAGAGGGATGAAGGGAGAGATAGAGGGAAGGAGAGACGGAGGGAGGGAGGGAGAGATGAGGAATGAGGGAAGAAGGGAGGGGGAGGAGAGGGCAGGGAAGGCGGGAGGAGGAAAGGTAGAAAGAGGGGCTGAGAGGAGGGAGAGAGGGAGAGAGAAGGACAGAGACAGAGAAAAAAAAGAGAGAAAAAAAGAAAGAGAGCGCGAGAAGGAGGGGAGTGGGAGTGGGGGTGGGGGAAGGGAAGGGAAGGGAGGGAGCCATGTATCAGTTTACCCCGTAAAACGACCTGAGTTTTATCTCGTCAGCAGTTTAGAGGAGATGGAAGATCGAGGTGATTTACTTGTTCAGCCAGACGTGTCGCTTGGTCATGCCTCTTCAGATTTCAGCGAGCGAGTCCGTGCGTGTGCGCGTGTTAAGAGGTGGGTGGGTGGGTAGGGGAGTGGGGAGGGGGGGGAGTGGATGGGTGTGGGTGCGTTTTTTTTTTTTTTTATCTTATTTTCGGCTTTTCTTCATTTTGTTCTTCTGCTTCTTCTCTCTGTTTCCTCCTCTCTCTCTCTCTCTCTCTCTCTCTCTCTCTCTATATATATATATATATATATATATATATATATATATATATATATATATATATATATATATAATATATATATATATATATATATATATATATATATATATATATATATATTTCTGTGTGTCTACTGCATCTTGCAATTCACTCAACAAATCTCTTTTTCCGCCAGCAGCTTTTTCACCAAGTGTGTCTATTTATATCCACAAAAACTTTTCTTCTCTTGATTTTGTCTGTCTCTTGATTTGTCTAGGTGTTTGTCTATCTGTCTGTCTATCAATCTTTTCTCTCTCTTATTCATGTCTATCTATCGATGTATCTGTCCATTCAACGTTGTATATAGATCTACCCATCTATCTATCTATCTATCTATCAAACGCATCTAACATGTCTCTCAGAGTTTGCTCTTGCGTGTCCTTTCCCCGCTCCGCTGTCTTTTCACTGCATGTCCCTTTCACGGGTCTTTTTCTGCATTTGTTTAATCTGTCATCTCAATTATATAGCGTTTTCAGCCGCCCTGTAACCCCTGCTATTGAATTTGTCTTTTCTTCTCCACTTCTGCTTCCCTCCCCTTTTAGTGTGTGCGCAGGTTTCGATTCTTTCAGCCAGGTCTTCTATCCACCCTTGCCTCCACCTTTTCTCGTGCACTTGTTTATGCTTCACAACCTGTCAGCTCTTCACGTCGGCCGAGCTATCACGGCATATCGACGCACCCTGTGCTCAACAACCCCTCCCCCTCCCCTCCCCTCCCTCCTCCCCTCATCTCCCCCCGCCCCTCCCCTCCCCCTCCCCGTTAACCTCCCTTCCTGCGTCCTCTCTCCTTATCTTAATCCATCACCCTAGTGTTCTCACTTGTGCTCTCACCCTAGTCGATACTCTGGCCTTTTATG
>NW_028234407.1:19682448-19687448 GCF_977035675.1 Penaeus japonicus
CGCTAGAGTATGAGGGCGAGGTTTCGGCAACTCGGCGGGAGTGGTTTAGACATTCAATTCTCATAACTTGTTACCGAGGTTGTTTATATGTGATATATATCATCATCATAGACGGATGGGTCGAGTACGACCCGCCGTGGCCCCCAGGGTGATAAGATCACGCCTTAGAAGGGTAGACAGGGACGTTTCTTACGAAGAAAAGAACTAAATAGGGGTCCCAAGTTTCCTTTCTTAGCTCGCAGTCTCCAGCTAACTTGGAGGAGGCATCTCCGCCGCTGATAACAGTTGCACTGTTGGGCGCCGGACATGCGTGATGACAGGAACCAGAGAAAAATGGTTGTACCATAGAAAGCTTCCTGCCAATGGTTTCACCGTGACCCTGGTACGGGGCCCTAGCAGGTACTACCAACCTGGGCAGGGTTGGACCTGAGAGCTAGTAAGGTTAAGGGGTGACTGTACACTCCCCAAAACTCTGGCTTTCCCAAGCCTGAGTTCCTTACCCGGTTGAAGTTTAAAGTCTTACCCAGGACCATGTGATATATATATATATATATATATATATATATATATATATATATATATATATATATATATATATATATAAAATATATATATATATATATATATATATATATATATATATATATATATATATATATATATATATATATATAATGTATATATATATATATATATATATATATATATATATATATATTATATATATATATATATATATATATATATATATATATATATATATATATTATATATATATATATATATATATATATATATATATATATATATATATATATATATATGTATATATATATATATATATATATATATATATATATATATATATACATATACACACACACACACACACACACGTATGTGTCTCTACGTATATATATAAGCATACATAGAGGGAGAGAGAAAGTGACTGATGATACCACGCGGAATATGAGATTGAATAATACAGAAATTAGCAAATTGTCATTTCTTTTCAACACCAAGTGTTTCCTCGCTTTTTTTTATTCATCTTGACTGATGACACCGCAGGGAAGCAAGGGGCTTTAGTTTTGATTACTATTTTTTTCATTTTCTTGTAATCAGTCTTATATTTCTGATTCGTTTCTAGTTCACTCTATTGAGGCAATTGATATAGCGTGAAGATGTGTTGGAGCATGCTTGGTTCCGCACCCACATATGTTACCATCGATTATCATGGACATTTTTGTCATTGTTGTTATCATTGTTGTTATTTTCATGACGATGATTATTATTATGATTATTATTATTAATATTATAATAATAATTATTATTATTAGTAGTAGTAGTAGTATTGTTATTATCATTATTATTATTATTATCATTATTATTATTACTATTATCATTATTATCATCATTATTATTATTATCATTATCATTGTTATTATTACTATTATTATTATTATTATTATTATCATTATTATTATTATTATTATTATTATTATTATTATTATTGTTATCATCATCATCATTATTATTATTATCATTATCATTATTATTACTATTATTATTATCATTATCATCATTATTATCATCATTATTAGCAATATCATTATCATTATTACTATAGATGTTATCATTATCAATGTCATCATTATTGTTGTCGTTATTATCATCATCAACATCATCTTCATCATTATTATGATTGTTATCACTATCATTATTAATGTTGTAATTGTTGTTGTCGCTGTTTTGGAAGATAATAATTGTAATAATTATTGTTATTATTACTATCATAGTATGTCATTGTCATTCTTCTTATCATTAATATCATTATAGCATCCTCATTATTGTTATTCATTATTATTACCATTATCTGCATCATCTGTATCATTATTGTTATGATCATTATCATTCTTGTTGATATCATTATTATTATTTTTTTTTTTATCATTATCATTGTAATGTTGTTTTTTCTGTGTGTGTGGTAGCGCTAGTTCTCTCCATATATTTTTCTTATTGAGTTCCGTTTAAGTCAAGCACGCCCGATGTTTGCATTCACTTATTATCAACTGAATAACTCACAATGCAACTTCGGCTGGGACAAGTGGCCGAGAACTCAGGATCGAGACACGCTGTGCTTGGTACGGGTCTCCCTCAGGTCATGGGCAGAGTAAAGGTTATTATCTCTAATCCATTCGAAACCCTTAGATTTATTGATCAGCCGCGTGGTTGACCTTCCATTGCAGGGTAGTGTTGCAGACCCAAGGAGCCCAGACAGATTGAATATCATTTGGTGTGCATTTCGAAAAGTAAATGGCAGTCAAAAACTGAATGATTTCTATTTTTTGCGTCACCATGAAAATAATTAAAAAAATATATATTTGTTTTTCTTTTGTCTCCCTCTATCACATTCAACTTGACTTCCATTTGAGTCTGTGATGCTCTAGAAGTGCATGTGAGCCAATAGGGAATTTTATAGCACTGGTATTAGTTTCGAAAGTCGCTTTCCTTTGATTATTAATTTGAATATCTTAGTAAAGGTGGCATTATAGAGTGAAGTTGTTTTGTTTCCACTGTATTTTTTTCAGATTCAATCAATTCTGAGCCTGTGCTCCAAAGTTGGTCTGAGACATCCGAGGGCTGTGTGCGTATTCTAGGACTGCTAGCGTTATATTTTGTTTTGTTTTAGCGTTGCACTGTAGTGAATTTGTTTTATTTGTTTCCTAGGTATTTACTTTATGAAATAAATTTATCTATCTATCTATCTATATCTATCTATCTATCTATCTATCTATATATATATATATATATATATATATATATATATATATATATATATATATATATATATATATATATATATATATATATAACTAGAGAAGGAAATTAAGACTTTAATGATAACATTAACAATAATGACAAAGACAGCAATAATAATGATGATAACATACTAATGATAATCATTGTAATCTCTCTCTCTCTCTCTCTCTCTCTCTCTCTCTCTCTCTCTCTCTCTCTCTCTCTCTCTCTCTCTCTCTCTCACCTTCTCTCTCTCTCTTTCTATCCCCCCCCTCTCTCTCTCTTTCTCTCCTTATCTCTCCCTCTCTCTCTCTCTCTCTTCCTCTCCTTCTCTCTCTTTCTCTCTCTCTCTCGCTCTCTCTCTCTCTCTCTCTCTCTCTCTCTCTCTATATATATATATATATATATATATATATATATATATATATATATATATATATATATATATATATATATATATATACATATATATATATATATATATATATATATATATATATTATATATATATATATATATATATATATATATATATATATATATATATATATATTCATATATGTACATACATATATGTATGTATGTATATATATATATATCTTTCTCTCTCCCTTTCTCTCCATCTCTCTCTTTCTTTAACTTCACCTGTTTGCATCTTGTTCTGTTTCGCTGTGATGATTGTTGTCTATTTTTCCGCCCCCGTGCTCCTCCATCCCCCCCCCCCCCCCCGCCATCGCAGCCCCGCCGGAACGCCGCGCTGCTCGAGCACAAGTGATCCGCTGCGAATGGACTCTATTCTCCGCCCAATCTCCACTCGCCCGGTGCTATGACGAAGCGATTGGCCGATTGGCGCAAGTTTGATCTAAATATTTAACGCTAAGCACTGGCCGCTGAGGTGCGGAGCTGCAAGTTGCACAATGCAAAGTTTGGTTCGCGCGCGCCGCTCCCCGCCTCTCTATTGGAAGCCGATATATAAATTGAGCTCTTGATCATCGTGCATTTTCGAAATATATGAATTTATATC
The DNA here is from genome assembly GCF_977035675.1 of Penaeus japonicus. Taxonomy (NCBI): domain Eukaryota; kingdom Metazoa; phylum Arthropoda; class Malacostraca; order Decapoda; family Penaeidae; genus Penaeus; species Penaeus japonicus. Next base: position 19,686,272 of record NW_028234407.1, read on the forward strand.
CTCGGGGGAATGATCATATCAGGACACGCGCTCGGGCCGGGATGAAGTTGATTTTCATAATTGTTCATGATATTCTGTAAATATGTTTGATTACGTAAAGGCTTCGTATGTGTGAACTATTCTTGTTGATGGATTTTTTACCTTGCATTTTTTTTTTTCTTGCTTTTAATTGTTTCCTGCTGATAAACAGCGCATAACTTGGAACGCCGGAATTCACATTTGGAGTTCGTAGTCCTGTTTTCGAAACTTTGGATTTGAAACTGAGCCGAAAAGCTTTCGTCTCGTCTCATTTCCATTTGTACAGCATCAGCGAGCCGTCTTTCGGCCAGCCTCAAAGATCTGTCCCTTCATCGGGCCAATCCACAGGGATGTGTGTGTGTGTTTGTTTGTTTGTGTGTGTGTGTTTCTCTGTGTAGGTAGCATCCTCGATCGCCCCAGGAAAATCCCTTCACCTGTATGTTTTTGTTTTGTTTTGTTTTGTTTTGTTTTTTTCGTTAAAAACAGGATAAGCACGAAAAAAATTACAGGATCTCCATCCATGCAGCGAGACCGGATGTGTCAGTTTGGCTTTTAAACAATACACAGTTTGAGTCTGAAACTTACTTGTTTTTAAACCCATCGTGCTCACCAACTATGCTTATTTTTTACCTTACGTTTACATCACTTGTAATCTGTTGTCGTTTTCTTATGTGAATAAAGTGTACGGCTGCCATTCCCTATTGGGTCTTCCTTTCCCGGGTTCGTATCAATCTACATTTTTTACGAAAAGAATGTTAAAAAAAGTAAATAGATGAGAAAGAATGGGGAAAATGCAAACACACTCAGGGCAAGAATGGCATCGTCGGAACACAAGGTTTCTAAGTTCGCTTTAACCGACATTGAATCTACAACTTGGATGATACAAGATATTTGGTGGCAATAGTTATCGTGAAACTGAATCCCCTTCATCCGTAGATGATAAGGGAATATATAACCTCAGTGTGATTATCATAAAGTGCTAGTAAGATGATGGCAGTAGCACCAAGAGTAACAATAAGTGTGGTGGTATTATCATTTCCGTAATTCCTGTAGTAGTAATCGAGACTGCTCTGAAACCAGCGGTGCAAACAGCAATCGCAGTCAAATTGGTTGCGATCTTGTAGGATTATTTTTATATATATTGAGTTACACTGAACTC
>NW_028234407.1:19714948-19717448 GCF_977035675.1 Penaeus japonicus
CATAAACTTTTACGGAAAACAAAGATGCGACTGGTTTATTCGATCTAACGATGCTTGAAAACCTTCTGTTGTATTCATTCGATCTTCTGTAGAGTAGATGTCCTGTTAAGAACAATGTCAGACCGCCTCTTTAAAAGTCCATAACAGCACATCCTAGGAAACGGCTCTCCCAAGTATTGTCAGACACGGCGTAAAATGCAGTCTCTTCTATCTGTTCTGATAATCTTGCTCTGTTGTCTTGCATCCTAAACTAGCTGCAGTAATCCGTTATGTTTCGGCGTGTAGCCTCAGGGGACGAGTCTCCGTACATAAATAAGATGATGGTGGGTCACAAATGGAAATAGTAAAATATGGCGATAGATTCAAATAAAACCATTTACGGAGAGTCCTGTAGACGGCCGCGCGGGACAGACTTATGGAGCCATTACTCCTCCTTCCTAAATCTTGGGCGTCGCATCGCCTAATGCGGGATACTTCTGTTATCCAGCGTCTTCATTAAGGCGCTCAAGGCCGCCCTCACTCGGCGCTCACCGGCATTCTCGCTGTCGCTGACCTGGGGCTAACGAGGAGCATGTTTCCTGCGTTGAAAAAAGAGGGGTGTTTCCTGTCCGATCTCCAGCTCTGTAGTGAGGGAATAGAATGTATCCTTGCACCATGTTAACGTTGTTTGCTTCGGTGTATAGCTCTGACAAGTTGGTAAGCATGGTATTATCGAAGCTTTACCACAGTTTCTTCTGGTTCACGAATTTTTGTCAGTTCCTCTGGAAATTACCATTCTTTGTCTTGCAAATTAGACGTGCCGGCATTAACACCAGTATCGATAGCAGGCCTGTTTCATTTTCGCGTTAGCTTTCAACAACACATTTCTCTAGAATATCAACTATACCTGTAAATTAGAAAAGTTGGTCACAGTCAAACGACCTGGCCACATAAGTCGTCCCGTCGCCACGATTAGTACGTTGTTTAAGAGGAGCTACGTAGCGGTTTCTGCTTACGATAAATCTGTGGATTATTGAGCGGGTGTCCAGGCCGTGTTAGCGGTGTTGTCTCGGGAAGTGAGAGGATGGAGTAAGCGGGAGAACTGAGAGCGCGGTGGAGGGATTGGCGGTAGCGTGGCGCCATATATAATCCCGCTACATACGTAAAGCGGATTACCGCTCTCCACCGCCATTATGGAAGCAGAAACAAAACGGCTTTAGATGTGGCTTCTAGGCTCAGATTTTTATCAGGTTCTTTACTTTCTCTTATAACTTGGACGTGGAGCGCATTAGTAGTCTCTGTTACTGCAAATCGTATTATATATATACACTTTATATAAGCACATAATTACGGAAAGATATGCAAGTACACCGCGTTCAAACACGCATGTAAGTACATACACTCGTACGTATGTATAATCATCATTATCATCATTTGGAACATACAAACACAAGTACAAATATTCACTCATGCATGTATACCTGCAAACAAACAAGTATACATACACTCAGATAAACAAACAATACAAATCCATGCATACCAAAGAGAGAAAACAAAACACGTATACATACTACACAGTACATCAAGTTAAGTGTCTAACAAACAAACTCAAGCCTCTAGGATAAAAAAAAAATGTATATATCAAGCAGCAGAATCCACCACGAGAGAGGCGAACAAAGCGGAATAAAGTGGAACAAAGTGGAACAAAGTGGAACAGAGTAGAGCCGAGAGAGAGAGAGAGCGCGCACCACACACACGATCCGCTTTACGAAATTCTGCTCATTATTTCGTGTCTCTTTCGCTCTTCGTGCAACGCTGACCGCCCAACTCTGTTGCTTCTCTCTTGCCTTGCACTTTTCCTCTATCAGCCGTTGAGCTTTTGCTTGTTACATATTTCATTGGCTTTGGTATAATTGTTCACATCATCTTTTCTCTTATCAGGATCTTGTCATTGTTATTATCACTATGATTATTACTATTATCATCATTATTGCTGTTTTTATAGTAGTAATAGTACTAGTAGCTATTGTCGTAGTAATAGCAATAATAACATTCGTAGTAGTGATAGTTGTGGTATTGGTAGTAGTTGTGGTCGCAGTAGTAGTAGTAGAGTATCATCATTACTATTTATATTAGTATCGGTATTATCCTTATTATTGTTATTATCATTATCATTATGTTTATTATTATCATTATCATCATCCTCATTATTGTTGTTATTACTGTGATTGTCATTAGCATTATTATTGTTATCATCATTATGATTATCATTAATATTATCATTATCATTATCATCATTATTATTAGTTGTAGTAGTATCATTACTATTGATAGAAGTATTAATAACGTAATTGCCATTATTAAGAGTATCGCTATCATTGTTATTATTATTACAATTATTATTATCATTATCTTTGTTATCATCATTGTCCTTATCATTATCATTAGCATTATTTTTATTGTTATCATTATTATCCCTATTTATGTAATCATTAGCATTATCTTTTTCATCATCATAATC
>NW_028234407.1:19737448-19742448 GCF_977035675.1 Penaeus japonicus
CACAGTTTTTTATGCCATGCATTGCGTAAACTGGATATATATCACCACGCAGAATATGATATATGCCTGTACTGTATCTATTGGCAGGTTCCAAAGGATTATTTACCGGTTAACTAAAAAAGAGAAAGCTTAATTGCCTCATAACAAAGTGCGTCAGGAAAGGCGATACATCTATTTCATCCGGATTTAACTGCATTTCAGTGAGTGGTTCTTTTCAAAGACCAATAGTTGATCTGCATTATGATTATGATAATGTCGATTTTAATGATAATGATTATGATGATGATAATTATAATTAAGATTAATATAATGATATCATTAAAGTAAAGTATGTGATAATGGAGGAGTTGATTATTACAAATAATGATAAGGATGATGATGGTAATGATTATCATCATCACAATGGTAATATCTATTATCCTTTTTATTATTTTTTTAAATATTTTCATTATTATCATTACCATCATTATTCTTATTAATATTACTCTCCTCATTAACATTCTTATCATTACTATGACCATCTCTGTTATCATACTTATATCATGATAATAATAATTACAACTTCTAGCAGTAGTCGTAGTAGTAGCAGAGTCTTGTTCAAGTTAAATATCATGTTGATTTAGGGTAACTAAGCAAAAGAGCGTTTTGTGTTTGTTGTGCTGGACTATTTTTAGTGTTTTATCAGTATTCAGCTTTAATAGTGCTCCTTTCGTTCAATTTTAGTTTGGCTTCTTTTGTTCAGTTTTAGTATTGTCATTTTCTGTTATTTCCTGTTTCAGTTTTGATTTATGTTCTTCTTTGTTTATTTTTATTAATCAAATGTAAAACTTTTATTTTGCTTTGCCCCAAACTTTCGGTCTGTCCTCTTTATTACGATTCAATGCAAATAAAAGACGAGAAAGATGATGGTTTTAGTAAAATACTACAGTGATTATGGTATTGTTAGTCATAAGTATCATTATTATCACAAGCACGTTTGTTAGAACGATCACAGTTATTATTATCATTATCATCCTAATAATTGCAATATTTTTACTACTATTGTTGCCATTGTTTCTAGTAGACATCATTATCTTTTCCACAATCATTGTTAGTGTTTTTCTTGCTACTACCAAATGGAAGACAATATCCGCATCTTTTATTTATCATACAAAAGAACTCATAAAACTTCTCGGAAGAAATGGGGTTTGCATCCCGCAATGAGTGAGCCCAAGACAAACACAAACCGAGTTGTCCAGCGCCCTTGGCCATGGCCCCTAACTACGCGCTCTGACCCAACTTTCAGATGCTCAAATATGAATGAGCAGCGATGCGGCTTTGAGATGAACGTATGTGTAAACGCTGTTCTCCAAATTGGACTCTCTATGTGTGTTCGTTTCTGTGTATCTTGATATAAAGCGATTTTGATGTCGTGTTTCTCTTTTCACTTCTCTTTTTTATTGTGTATTGAATCTTGCTTCTCTCTTTGTTAGATTTTTTTTTTCATAATTTGCTCTAATTTGTTTTTATGTTCTCCAGCATTTTCAATTTGTTTCCTTTTATTACTGTGTTGCAAGTTAAATGTGGGTGGTAATAACCGTAGAATTGTGTGTAAAGCTTGGTCCCGTTTTTAGAAAATCAATATTACTTACTGTACTTGTATCGTATCAAACATAATGCGTTTATGAGCAATACGCTAGGTTGCATTTATATGGCTTTGTTTGATTTAATTATCAGTTAAGTTATTCGTTCTAAACTATATCATATAAATCATACAATATTGTTAAAAGTCTGATCTGATGATTCTGTTTGTACGGCTGAAGAAAAGAGGGTGATTGTTTTGTAAGTATTTTGCAAAAAAGAAAGTACATAGGAGCGATGTCCCTAAGTCTGCATGCGATGGGCTGTGTGCTGCCGTTAATGCATTTTTTGTCCAAAGCAGAATCAAAATTTATGTTTCACCGACAGTTTTACCGATAGTAGTCAGAATCCAGTTTATTTCCAAAGAGGTACTCGATTTTAAAATGCTACCCTGAAAGGGAAAATGCTTCCCTGGTTTTGCAAAGTATGACACAGACTTACGAAGCCTTAAAAAAACACTATGAAACACCATTATTTTTCAAGATATTTGTCATTCTTGCATCTTATCCTTTTGTTGTTTAAATCGTTGGTCTCCTTTTTTTGAGAGTATCAGTAGTAGAAATTTTAGCAGCAGTAATAGTAGTATCATTATTGTCGTTGCTATTACTATTATAATTATTGCTGATATTTTTACTATTGCTACTATCCCTGCTGATCATACTACTTTTGATAGTACTGCTACTGTAACTACAAACAGTAAAATTCCTTGAAATAATAGTATCGGCAGCACTAGCAGTATCAATGGGAGCAGCAGCAATAGTGCTGTCTTTGTTTTCCTATCATAATGACCTTTCTTGGCCACCAAGGAATCATTTCGTTTTTTAGGAATGATCTCCTCCCCCGGAAAGCGTTCTGCACTTTGATTTGCATTGATACGCCGCGATTTCCATATTATTTTTTACGTATCGGCGCTAATTTATTCGTAAATAAACAACCCGTCTCTTTCCCATCACGTCAGAGCGGACATGATGGCAATGATTGTATATTTCGATGAAAAAAGAGAAAAAAATGAATTCTCTACATCACATCGTTCATTTTGCAATGAACAGCGTTCAAGATCCATGGGTCCGGACGCCTTCCGTCGTGTTAATCGTTGTGGGAATGGCGATGCGACGCGGCAATATAAATATTCTTCTGGCAGCGCTGCATTAATAAAGAAATATATTGTCAGTTACATTTGGAATTGTGTCGAGCGTAAACTTTCATATTCACGAAACAAAAATATTCCTCCCTTTGATCCTTAGTCTCGACAATGCTATATTTTATTTCTGTCTTTATTCTTTATTCCTCTAACTTTTTCGTATATATATACTGCGGTTGTATATGTACCGATTATGGTACGTTGTGATGAGTCCAGCGACTTCTTGCAGCTAAATCGCCTATGCTGCTTGTTCATTCATTCATTTATATATTTTGTTTTGACTATTGTTTTCTTTTTTCTTCTTCTTCTTCTTCTTTTTCATAAAGTTATCCAATCTCCAAATCTTTTGCTTTGTTTTATCTTGTAGACATTTTTTGTTAATTTTGCATTTCAGTAGGTGTATCTGCTTTGTTCATCTGTGGGTCTTTGTATGCATGTGTGGTGGTGGGGGAGGGAGGGGGGTTGTGTCTGTTTGTGTGTGTGTGTGTCTGTGTGTTTGTGTTTGTGTCTTCTGTCTATCTGTTTGTCTGTGTGTGTATGTGTTTATATGTCTTCTGTCTATCTGTTTATTTTTATCCTTTTATGTTAGTCTGTTTTTTTTTCTGTATATGTGCGTGTGTGTTTGCATGTACGTATTTGTCTATGTCTGTGTGTGCGAGGAGCATAGGCGCGGTGAAGATGCGGGTCGTCCCACGAGCGGAACGACTAGAGCGCCAACAACAGAGTGAAAAAAAATCGCTTTGCATAATTATCGTCAAGAAAAAGAAAGCGGAAACGTATTTCAAGCCATACATGTTATGACTGCAGGGAAGAGGCGGAAACACGGAAGGCATAAAGTAACAGACTAGGAGGACCGAAAGACAGAGAAAGAGAGAGGTAATAAATCGCAAAAGGTGATAATAGTCAGGATGGACAGATGTACAGCAGAACAGAAGTTTTTGTTAAATAGTTCTTGGACTAGATAGAGGAGATGAGTATGTGTGTGTGTGTGTGTGTGTGTGTGTTTATGTGTGTGTGTGTGTGTGTATGTGTGCAATGTTAAACTGAGTAAACTCAAAAAACTTCTTCATCTTTACACCTTAAGCATTAACAGCCACAACGAATAAAAAAAAAAAAAATTCAATCATTACAGTCGAAAAACGAGGTCATCCAATTTCATATCATGATTGTTGGTAATCGTGCAGCAGTTAATAACATTTCCAGTTCATCGTTTTCATAATTGCTTGCCCTGTTTTCTTTTTATCCGATTGTCGCGAGGTTTCTCCTTTTTTTTTTTTTTTTTTTTTTTTTTGCTTCATCTTACTTCCGTTTTGCATGGTTTCCGGCTCTGGTTTATCCGTCCATAGAGTCTAGTTTGGTTGTTGTTGTTTTTTAGGATTTGTTGTATTCATGGTCATATCGACTCCCCACCCCCTTTTTTGTATTCTTTCTAATATTTGCTCGTTTGTTTGTTTGTTTTGTTGTTGTTGTTAGTGATCTGTTTAGTTGTTTAATCTATTATTTATTTATTTCATTTATTCACTTTATTTATTCACTTTATTTTATTTTTTCTTTCTCTTTTTCTTTGTTTTTCTTTTTTTTTCTTTCTTTTTTTCTTTTTGCTTATTTCTCCGTTACAGTATTTTATCGTTTTCTTGATTGACCTAAAAGCCGCTAAGTTATACACTGATTTTCATCGTTTTCGGTTATGCGTGTTAGAATTATTTAGACATTTTGCTCCTTTAGAATATCTATCTAAATGTTCCCCAGAATGTTGAGAATTTTGAGAATTCCCCAGTAAGCCATTTTTCTTTCCATTTATCTGCCCTTTTTTCTTCCTTTTCTTTTCTCCCTCCCCCTCCCCCTCCCCCTCCCCCTCCCCCTCCCCCTCCCCTATAGTCACAAAAGGCTCCCCAACCCAAGCGCCGAACCCCGCTCATTCAACACAATCTGCATCTAAAAGAAACACCCACCTCTTTCCACCGCTATTTATGACAATTACTCTTCCTTTTTTGCGCAATCAAACTTATTATTTCACGCCCATCTCCATTCGACCTCCACCGCGCCCCCGCCCCCTCTCCGACCCCTTTTTCACACATATTTAGCTTCTTTTCCGCCAGTGTGGCATAAGGGCTCGTGCGCCAACGAAAACACACGCCACGGCCTCTCTGGTGGCAGCCTTTCTACATAAAGAGAATCTAAGGAGAGAGATCTAGCTTTTGTTTGTCTGATTGTGTGTGTGTGTGTTTGTTTGTTTGTT
>NW_028234407.1:19759948-19764948 GCF_977035675.1 Penaeus japonicus
TCTCTCTCTCTCTCTCTCTCTCTCTCTCTCTCTCTCTCCCCATCTCTTTCTTTCTCTCTCTCTCCTTCTCTCTCTCTTCTGTCTCTCTCTTTCTCTTTCCATGTATGTGTATCTGACACTCTCCCTCTTACCCCCCCCCCCCTCTCTCTCCGTCTTTCTCTCTTTCTCAACATGAGTTTCCTGTCCCGTAGCTGATGGCCGACTTGCAAACTTTGTGTATACTATCAATCTACTGACAAACCAATTAATTGAAATAGGCAATAGATAGCTAAATCAAGACAGATAGTTTGACGCTGATAGTGGATAGAGGAAATAATGAGAGAGAGAGAGAGAGAGAGAGAGAGAGAGAGAGAGAGAGAGAGAGAGAGAGAGAGAGAGAGAGAGAGAGAGAGAGAGAGAGAGAGAGAGAGAGAGAGAGAGAGGGAGTGAGAGAGAGGGGGAGCAGAGAGAGAAGGGGGGGAAGGAGGGAAAGAGAAATAAGACAATACAAAGGGAAATGATAAGGCAGCGGAGATAGAAGGGGATGGAGAGGGAGCAGGGACGGAGATAGGTTGGGGGACGAGGTGGAAAGACAATGGAAGATGAGAGAGAGGGAGAGAGAAAGAGAGTGAGAGTGAGGGGGAGTGAGAGAGAGAGAGAGAGAGAGAGAGAGAGAGAGAGAGAGAATGAGTGAAAAGAGTGTGAGAGTAAGAGGGTTAAAAGAGCATGTGCTGATGTCGAGGCAGAGAAGAGGCTACATGGCATGTTGTTTCAAACTGTTATTGCACAAGGGATATTTTGTTAGCACTGTTGCCCAGAGGGGAGAAGGTAACCGTATTACAGACTTTAGTTTAGAATACAAAAACTGTCGCCTCTATGCAAAGTGACTTTTCTCTTATGGTTACTCTATAACACTACGTGACAACATTTTTTTGTTTCTTTTCTTTTCTCTTCTTTTTACTTTTTACTTTCTAATTGCTTTTAATGTCAAAGTATATGAAAATGACCATTATTTCCCTTAATCTTTGCTTGCGTGACTTAGATCATCAAATTGAGAAATTAACTTTTTTTTTTAATGCATATCTTCATTTACAAAATGTGCTAATAGAACAGCATGCGGATCAAAATGTACCTTTATCTATAAAGTTAAACAAAAAATAACAAAAGCGTTTAGAAGTTAGTCGTTTTTTTCGAGTGCAACGTAAATCACTCTCAAGTGTCAGACCCCAAAGAGTCTCACATCATGTTTTCGTTATAGTCCCTTTGATGGCGGCGTTCAAAGTCCAGTATATCTTGGTGGAAGCACTCGCCTTGCACCTCTGAAAATTCTCCTGTGTTCTCCCTGACCATAAGAGGAGGGCCAGGGATGCAAACTTTCATGGACTTTCTGTAGCCCATTTTGCCGTAGTTCTACAGCAGCGCCCTTGCCAGCTCCACAACATTTTCGGCCTTGAGAGAAAGCCCCGAACCACTGCCACAAAGCTGCCCCAAGCTTCTTTTTCCTTCCTACTGAGCTTCTTGGGGAATTCTAGGATCTTCTTTATTTGTGGTCCAACGAAGACACTGGCCTTGACCTTTGCCACAGACAGCTCAGGGAAGAAGTCTCGAAGGTACTTGATGGTTACAGACTCCTGCAAAAGAGCTCTGTCATAAGACCCAGTCTTAAGCGCAGTGGTGGGAACAACGCCTTCTGGAGGTCCACCGATGGCTCCTGCCTGACAGAGAACCCGGTCCGTTGTAGCCAGTGCTGCCCCCGGCAGTGTGCTGCAATCCCAAAGGCAAAGGTGCCAAGTCTCCTTGGAAACCACGTTGAAGTCTCCGATGACCTCTCTTCCATACTCCTTCCATTTCCAGGCTTCTAGCAAGGTCTTGACGCTTTGAGGAAACAAATGAGCCAGGGGAAGATACGGTTTGCTGTTATGAAACAGCACATCTTTGAGGATCTTGGATAAGCCATCAGGAATGTTTGAAAGTTGTACTGCCAAGTTTTTTCTGTTTTGTTTTGTTTTTTCATAAACAATCGCGAAACATTTTCTGCCTCACGCCAAAAACTTGTTACACAGTGTAATCAGCGATTGTAATCTAGTGCGACCCATGTACTGATATGTATAATAATAGCTAGGCGCTATACAAGAGTACACACACACACACACACATACACACACACATACATTACATATGTATGTAATTATGTATATAAGCCTCAGCTATTATCAATTTTTAAGAAATTACAATGGGAAATAGAGACAAAAACGAATAGATTTTAAGATATTCAATTACAAAATTACATTCAGTAGGAACAACATTTACACATAAATGAATAAAAAATTCAGATATGATAATGAAATACATTCAAAATGTGGAATAGGGTAAATGTTATGATAGTCAAAACATTATTGAAATGGCATTTCATAGTAGTAAAAGGTCAAAGGCACAAAGATAATGCATTGATGAAATGGTTCTCTCAACAACTAATAAAAAAAAAGCTTTAGGTAGTAAGAAAGAATCTAGAAGATATTTTAGAGATGACATTTACATTTGTAATAACTCATTGATAAACAGAAATTGAATTGATAAGAGACTCAATTAAAATTGAACAAGGATACTTTAAACAGAAAAAATGAATAACGTTTCATATTGAAATACTATGTTATTGAATACTAAATAGTCCGATAATGTTGTATTAGTAAATGATTAATAGATAAGTACACGGACGCTGACTGTACACTTGTATTTTTCCGCCCTAGACTTCGTCATTTCTTATTTATACTGAAAGTGGAAGGCTGATGCTTTGGAAGCGGTTGAAAATCATGATTATAAAGCGTTTTTCTTATAAGCGTATCGGTTCTGTTGCAAACATACAACTGAAATCGCTAATTGATTGTATCTGTGTGTGTGTGTGTGTGTGTTTATAGATAAGATAAAAGGGGATATATATAGAGAGTGAGAGTAATGTGTCGATATGACTATATATAGATGAATAGATAAACAGATATACAGATAGATAGGCGGGTAGGTTGAAAGACAGATAGGTATATATCAGTGTGAGTTCACATATCAATGTACGTGTATTCCCGCACTGTATGCATCCCCCTTACCATTGCATTCGGCCAGCGCTTGTCCAGAACAAAGCCTATGCCAGTTGCTTCCCCACACACCTGCCCGGCGGCTTTGCACTCCGCAGTCTCAGCTTATGGACGTATTCCTTCCATCTTCCCGTCTGTTCCGCGATCAGCTCCTGCGTCTCTTAGTTTGCCTTGAAACCCCGCTCTGTTCACCTTTCTGTCCATCCGTTTTACAGGCATGTTAATCGCCCGCTATTTTTCACTCCATTATCTTTGTTTTGTGTTTAGCTTTAGTTTGAATTCCAGCTGTTAGCAAATACTGGTGGGACACAAGAGTTGTGCACTTGTGCTTATGAAAACGTTTTCCAATCAATTGCAATTTGGGTTCGGTTCGACAAGGAAATGGGTTTGTATTTGCTCAATTATTTGCACACCGCTCTATCTGCTTTAATTTCCAACTTTGGTTTAGCTAGAATTTTGTTATTGTCTGTTTCATACTGAATTCCAAGCCTACTTTACCATTTTCTTTATTTTGCTGTACATGAGCGCCGGCACGCGTACGTGTGGTTAAGTGTATGTGTGTGTGTGTGTGTGTGTGTGTGTGTGTGTGTGTGTGTGTGTGTGTGTGTGTGTGTGTGTGTGTGTGTGTGTGTGTGTGTGTGTGTGTGTGTGTGTATGTGTGTGTGGGGGGGGAGGGTTGCATGTATGCTTGTGCATGTGTGTGTATGTGTGTGTCCGTGTGTGTGTTTACATTAGAAACAAGCATACATTCCGATAACATGTTTTGTGTGATAACATGAAATTGAAATATGTGGAATGTTTGGACCATTTCACAAGAAAAAAAAACAGACAGATATAATGAAATTCAAACACGTCTGTTCACGTTAGCAACCACTTACGGTAAGAAGCAACCAACGTAAGGGTCGCGAGGAAGGGAGACACAGCTCATTAATGCTGTGACCTTTGACCTGATTCCAAAACGCCATAAGATCACAACTTGGTTTTTACGGGGAATTAAAGAAGATTTATTCATGCAATTGCATTACGGACACAAACTGAGGGAGGCTGGAAGGCAGGCAGCTAATCTATCAGCGAAGAGCCTTGTTATTTCTGCATTGGCTCCCCGCCTCCCCCTCGCTCTCATCCCGCGTTCACAAACACAGATGCTCTTAGCTTACTACACGCTAGATCTATTCTTTGTTGTCCGTCTCTCTCTCTCTCTCTATCTATCTATCTATCTATCTATCCATCTATCTATCTATCTATTTATCTCTCTCCCCTCTTCTCTCTCTCTCTCTCTCTCTCTCTCTCTCTCTCTCTCTCTCTCTCTCTCTCTCTCTCTCTCTCTCTCTCTCTCTCTCTCTCTCTCTCTCTCTCTCTCTCTCTCTCTCTCTCTCTCTCTCTCTCTCTCTCTTCCCTCCACTCTCTCTCCTCTCCTCTCCCTCCCATATTTCTCTGCCATATGTCTCCTCCGCCTCGGCCGCCGCCCATAAGTCTCCGACATAACCTCTGTCCGTCACATTAACACCATCTTGCTTGTCTCTGAATCTTCGCTCCCGCCTTGTCTTTCCCACACTCTCCTTCTTTCATGTTCATCTCTCTTTCCGCAAGGATGATTTTTCAGAATTGTTTTGTCTAGAACCTTCGCTGTTATCATGGATATTGCTGATGTTGAGTTGCAGTTGATGTAGCATTTCCCTTTTTAGAATATGAGGCGTACCATTTCAGTGATGCGAGTATCATTCAGTCTGGCTTTTTTATCCTTTTTCAGACACCAGGGAGAAGTTCGCATTGATCAAATTTGTTGCAGAAAAGAAAAACATCTAAAATAATGATACGATATCAATGCAAATTTTAGTTTACGGTTAGAGCTTAGTTACTGGTTCCTGGCTCTGCATTTTATTTACTAGAAGGTGTATATCCTCACTAACGATTACATGTCTCAGCTGTCTCTGA
>NW_028234407.1:19779948-19792448 GCF_977035675.1 Penaeus japonicus
CACCCCACTCACCCACACTCACTCACACACTCCACATCAACCACACCACACAACCACAACACCACCACACACACACACATACTACACCTACCACACACAGCCACTCCACACACTCACAAACCGCAATCACACAAACACCCCGACTAAAAACAAACACCAAACACGCCACAACTCACTAAACCCATCTAATAACAACACTACAAACACCACACACACACCTACCCTCACTCACTAACACACAGACACAACACACACACACACACCCACACCCACACACACACTCTACACCTCACACTCACACACCTCTCACACCGACACACACTCCCCACAACACACACACCACCCACAACACTCACACCCACAAACATCCACACACTCCACACACACATACACACCACTCACCTCACCCCACCACACCCACACGCACTCACACACACACCTACGCACACACACCACTCCACTCACACACACCTCTCCATCCATCTCACTCTCTCTCATCTCTCTCATCACTCTCACACACTACTCTCACTCCATCACTCACTCTACCCTCCTCCACACGTAACTCTCTCCCACACCTCCTCCTCTACCTCTCTCTCTCTGTCTCTTAACTCACCTCCGGCATCACGCTCCTAAAAACTAAAGCTCTATCGCACTCTCTCAAAGCTCACCCTTCCCTCCACCTTCTTCTCCTCACCTTCTCTCTTTTTCTCTCTCTCTCTCCTCCTCTCTCTCTCTCCTCGTCTCTCTCATATCTCTCTCTCTCTCTCTCTCTGCTCTCTCTCTCTCATCTCTACTCTCTCCATCTCACGCTCTCTCTTTCTCTCCCCTTTTCTCCTCTCTCTCTTCTCACTCCTCTCTTCTCCCTCTCTACTATCTCTCTCTCTCTCTCTCTCTCTCCCATCTCTCTCTCTCTCTCTCCCTCTCTCTTCTCTCTCTTTCTACTCTCTCCCTCTCTCCTCTCTCTCTAACTCTCAAATCTTTCCTCTCTCTCTCTCTCCTCATCTCTCTCTCTCCATCATCTCTCTCCCTCTCCCTTCCTTCTCTGTCTCCTTCTCTCACTCCCCTCTCATCTCTTCCCTCTCCCTCGGTCCTCCTCTCTCTCCTCTCTTTCTTCTCTCTCTCTCTTTCTCTCTCTCTCTCGCATCTCGCTCTAAGCTCCTCGCTCTCTCTCTCTCCGTCTCTCTCTCTCTCTCTCTCTCTCTCTCTCTCTCTCTCTCTCTCTCTCTTCTCTCCGCTCGCTCTCGCTCTAGGCTCTCTCTCTTTTATGTGTGTGGTATTTGGTATGTGTGTGTATTTCTTCTCTTTCCTTCTTCTCCATCTCCTCTCTCTCTCTCTCACATCTCTCTCTCTTTCTCTCTCTCTCTCTCTCTTCTCTCTTTTCTCTCTCTCTCTCTTCTTATCTTCTCTCTTTCTCTCTCTCTCTCTCTCTCGTCTCCTCCTCTTCTCTCTCCCTTCTCTCTCATCTTTCTTCTACTCTCTCTCACTCATCCTCTCTCATCTCCTCCTCTCTCTCTCTCTCATCTCTCCACTCTCTTCTCTCCTCTCTCATCTCTCTCCCTCCACTCACAATCACTCTCTCTCTCCTCTCTTCTCTCCTCTCTCTCTCGTCACTCGCTCATCCGCTCAGCTCTCCTCTCTTTCTCTCTCACTCTCTCTCGTCTCTCGTCGCTCTAGTTCTTTTCTCATCTCTATCTCTCTCTCTTCTTCTCCTCTCTCATCGCTCTCTCTATCTCTCGTCTCTCTCTCTCTCGCTATCCTCTCTCTCGCTCTCCTCTCTCTCCATCATCTCTCTCTCTCATCTTCGCGCTCTATATATCTTCCGCTCTCCATATCTCTAGCTGATCCGCTCTCTCTCTCGCTAACTCAATATCTTTTCTATCTCTCTCTATCGCTCTCGCGTCCGAAATTCTCGCGTGTATCTCTCTCTCTCTCCTAGTCTCCCCTCTACCTCTCTGCTCCTCTCGTCTCTCCTCTCTCCTCCTCCTTCCTCCTCTCTCCCTCGCTCCTCCTCTCTCTCCTCGTCTCTCGCCTTCTCTCTCTCTCTCATCTCTCATCTCGCTCTCGCTTCTAGCTCTCTTCTCTCTCTCTCCTCTCACTTCTCCTCTTCCTCTCTCTCGTGATCTCTCCTCTCTCCGCTCTCTCTCTCTCTCGCTCTCTCTCCTCTCGCTCTCTGCTCTAGATCTCCTCTCTTTAAATGTGTGTGTAAGTGTATAGTTTGTGTATTTCTCTCTCCTCTCTCTTTTCACTCTATCTCTCTCCTCTCTCTCACTCTCTCTCTCGTCCTCTCCGCTCCATCTCTCTCTACTCTCTCCATTCTCTCTCTCTCACCTCTCTCTCCACTCTTTCCATTTATCTCTCTCACTCTCTCCCTCTCTCTCTCTCTCCTCCTCCTCCTCTCTCTCTCTACATCTCTCTCTCTCTCCTCCTCCTCTCTCTGACTCTCTCTTTCTCTCTCTCTCTCCCTCTCTCTCTCCTCCTCTCAACTCTCTCTATCTTCTCTAACTCTCTCTTTCTCTCCTCGAATCGCTATCATATCTCGCTCTACGTATTATATCCTTCTCTCATCTACTCATCTATCTCTCTCTCTCTCTCTCTCTCTTGTTATGTTTGGTGTATTGTTATTTGTGTGTATTTACTCGTCTCTCTCTCTCTCTAACCTTACTCTATTCCTCTACTCCATCTCTAATCTTCTCGTCTCTCTATCTCTCCATCGCTCTCGCTCTCTAAATCTCTCTCTCATCTCTCTCTAGATGCTCATATAGCTCGCACTCCTCTCTCTTTCTTCTCGCTCTCACTCTCTCTATCTCTCTCTCTCTCGCGTTCGCTCTCGCGCGAGCTATACTACTCTTTCTCTCTTCATCTCACTCTCCTCTCACTCTCTAATCTTTCTCTCTCTCTCTCTCTTCTCGCTCTAGCCTCTCATAGCTCTCTCTCTCTCTCGCTCTTCTCGTCCTCGGCTCTCCATCTTTCTCTCTCTCCTCTCTCTCTCTAAATACTCTCTCTCTCTCGCTCTCTCTCTCTCTCGTCAATCTCTCCTTTCTCTCCTATCAAATCTAGTTGATATATAGATAATTAGAGCTCCTCTATACTACACATAGCTCTCATAGTTATATAGAGATAATATCTCATCTATACTTCTCTCTATAGAGAGATAATATATTAATATAGAGATATAATATCATAATTTATATATCTATATATAGGGTGAGAAGAAATATATAAGCTCTTATCTCTATATATCTCTCCATATATATCGCCTATCTCTCTGACTCTCCTCTTTCTCATCTCTCTCTTTCCTCACCTATCTCTACTCTCTTCTCTCCTCTCTCTCTCTCGCTACTCTCATCTCTACTCATTCCACATCTCACTCTCTCTTTCCTCTCTTTCTCTCTTCTCTCTCTTCTCTCTTAGCTCTAGCTCGTCTCTCTCTCTCTCTCTCTCTCTCTCTCGCTATCTCTATTGATCTCTATATATCTAGCTCAGTTATTTTCCTATACTAGAGATATCCTCCATTCTATCTATACTTATACTCTCGTCTCTTCTCCGTCTATAATCTCTCTCTCTCTATCTCTCGCTCTCTCTCTCTCTGCCCTCTCTTCTCTCCCTCTCTCCTCTCTCTCTCTCTCCTCTGTCACTCTTTCCTCTCTTCTCCTTTCCTCTTTCTCTCATCCTCTCTCTCTCTCCTCTCTCTCTCATCTCACTCCTCCTCTCTCTCCTCCCCCTCTCCCCTCTCTCTCCTCTTTCCCTCTCCCACTCTCTCTCTCACTCTCTGTCTCTTTAATACTCCCAATTCTATATATCTATCAAAACAAACAATCCAGAAGCAAACAATCAAGACGCATTTGCAAATATATTAAAATATTTTTTATTTTAACATCGTTGACCACATTGACCAGAGATTCGGGAAAACCACTACAACCCTAAATAAAAGAAAACCATATCAAATCTAATGGAAAAAAACGAGTCCACAGAGCCTAACCATTAGATGCAAAATCGACACATAAAAGAACCAAGTTGGTCTGATTAGACCAATCGAGTTATTTTTTAAGCGTCGTTGTCGCGCTCCTGAAGTGTGCACATGAAAGGAAGGCGTTCGTTCACTCGAAGACCCGAGTTTGTTTTTATGGGTTTGTTTCTCTTTCTCTCACACTCTTTCTCGTTTTTTGTTCTTTCTCTCTTTCTCTTTGTTTTTTTTTCTGTTGTTATTTATTTCTCGTTTTTGTTTTGTTTTGTTTGTTTCCTTTTTTTTTACATCCTCTTTCTGGCTGCTTTCGCGTCGTTTTCTGTTCCATCGGTCGTTTTCTTTCTCACTCTCTTCCTCTCTCTTTATACATACATACATACATACACACACACATATATATCTATGTATATATAAATATATATATATATAAAAATAAATATAATATATAATATAATATAATAAATATATATATGTGTGTGTGTGTTTGTGTGATTTGTGTGTGTGTGTGGTGTGTTGTATAATATAATATATATATATATAAAAATATATATAAATAAATATATATATATATATATAAATATATATATATATTTTATATATATATATATATATCTATATATGCACTCTCATACTCCTCTTTCTACATACATACATACATACACACACACATTATATATAAATAAATAACAATATAAATCTATAATATATAAATAGATAAATATATCGTAAATTTAAATGAAAAATAAATATAAATATATCAATCTAAATATAAAAATGTAGTTTGTTAGATATATTTTAACCAAATATGATAAAAATTAATATATCAATATATAAAATAAAAAAATAAAAATCACAAAATCAAAATAAACATATAATACCATATATAAAAATACCACAACAAATATATATATATACAAAACTACGTATAAGATCCACACACACACACACAACACAACCCACACCCAAAAAATATAAGTAAAAATAAATATAAATATATATAACTCTATACAGATATCTAATATATATATCTCTAATAAGATGAGTGTGAGTGTGTTTGTGGTTTTAGAGTTTGTTACATATATGTAAATATGTATAAATATAATATATATATATATCTATCTATAAAAAAAATATATATATCACATTAAATAAATATATATAATTAGTATTGTTGTTTGTGTGATATTATAGTTTGATTAGATATTAAGAATGAGAAACAGTTATATTTGTGATGATTTATAGCGTTATGGATCAACACCACACCCACACACCCACCCACCCCCCCCCCCACACCCACCCACACACCCCCACCCACACCCCCACCCACCCCACCCCCACACCACCCCCCACACATCTCTAACTATCACTCACACACACTCACCTCACTCTAAACATCACTACAATTACTCGCTCCTTTCGTCGAAAAAAGAGTAGCATTGGCCGTTCGCCGTAACACCTCGCATCACACCGCTTTCCGCTAACTATCAGAAGGTCCTATTGTTGGCACCTGTCCTTGCCTGTTTTTCCACTGCTGGTGCAGAGCAAAAATAAACATATAGGTGTTATAAACATTAATGATAAGTTTACCACAACAAACCGCGCACACAGTCATAATGCATACACCACACACACACACAACACACTACACACACACACCACACAAACACACACACCCATATATATATTATAAAAATATATAAATATATATATATATATATATATATATATTCAATTATATAAAAGTATAAACAAAAATAAAATTATAATAAAAAAAAATAAATATATATATAAAATAACAAATATTTATGTAAGTATGTATGTAATGTATTTAAAAAACACATATACACGCGCACATACAAATCACCCAATGTTTGTATAATTTTGTCCCCATACCTTATTTACTCATCTACGTGTAAATTGAAACATCTGTAGAAGAAAGGGAGCAGAGCACTAGAAAACCGGGGGAAGAGAGAAAACCAGATAGATGAACAGAAGAAAAGGAGAGATAGAATCACGAGCAGAGAAATCGGAACTTTGGAATGGCAAGTCGAGAAGTTAGGGAGAGAAATGGACAACGTGTGAAAAATGAATATGAGAGAAAATGAGGAAAAGGGAGAGGGAGAGGGGAGAGTTAGGGAGAGAGAGTGTGGAGAAGGGAGGGAGGGTGGGTGGGTGAAAAAAATAGAGAGAGGGGGGATAGGGGAGGGGGAAGAGAGTAGGGAAGGGGAAAACGATAGATAAAGAGAGAAAGAGAAAGAGAGAGAGAGAGAGATAAAGAGAAAAAAGGGGGGGGGGAGGGAGAGAGAGAACGGGAGAGAGAGAGAGAAAGGGAACGTGAAAGGAAGGGAAGGAAAGAAAAGGGAATATGGAGAGTCAAATCCAGACAGACAGACTGGCAAGTAGATAGCGAAGCTGAAAGAGAGAAAGAGAAATGGACACATAAAGAGACTTTTATCAAAGGAAAACTCGGATGCTGTAGTGAAGGGAGTAGAGAGGGAGAGAAAGCATCGCTGACCAAAGGAGGCAAGTGAAGGAGGCCAGAGAGGGAGGTAAAAGAGGGAGGAATGCGAAGGAGCCTACCCTCCCTTGCTCCCCTTCCTCCACACACACACACACACACACACACACACACACACACACACACACACACACATCTATATATATAAATATATATATATATAAATATATAAAGTATATATAAATCTATATATATAAATATCTATATAAACAATATAAATATATATATATATATTAGTCTATATATATATACATATAAAAATATATAAATCTATAATTAATATAAATATAATGATATATAAATCTATATATATTCATGTATATGTATATGAATAAGTGTATATAACATATATCAATATAATAGTAAATAATAAATAGATATATATATAAATGTTTGCAATGTAAAAAATATAAATAACTATCTAAAATATATATATATAATATAAATATATAAATATATAAATCTATATATATATTTATTTTATTCAGAATATATAAAAAAAATATATATAAATATAAAATATATATATAAATATATATATACAAATATATGCATATAAATATATATATATATATTATATATATATAATATATATATATATATATATATTATATATATAAATATATAATACCAATTATCATCAACAACTCAGCCAGGTATCAATGATCCCATATGCAGGACGTATGCCTCCTCTCATCATTTTCCAGTCCCATTTCCGTTCTTGTGTCCCGATTCAGTTTTACACTCTGCGAATTTTGCTATTTCCTTATCCCGCCATCAAGTCATTGTTCTTGCCCTGGGTCCTTTGTATCGTGTAATACCCATTCTGTTGTTTTCCTTGTCCCACCTGTGTGTCCTGTCACGAATATTATGTTATCCAGCCCATTGCCACTTATTCTTCTTGATGGTCTTGAGTATATCCTCTACTTTTGTTTGCTGCCTGATCCATTTTGGCCCTATATATACATATATAAATATATATAATTAATATATAAATATATATATAATATAAATATATATATATATATATATAGTATATGTATATAATATATATATGTATGTATATACATATAAATAATATATATATAATAAAAGTAAATATATAAATATATCTATATTAATATGTTATTATCCATACAAATATATATATTTATAAAAATATATATAAATAAATAAATATAGATATATAAATATTCAATAAATATATAAATATATATTAACTGCAACACACACCACACACGACAAATTTACTCTATAATATATCTATAATATAAAAATATAGTCTAAATATATATATCTAAATAAATGTGTGTGTGTTGTGTGATATTTATATGTGATAGTGATAGAGTGATAGATTATTGTGTATATACTATCTATATCTCTACAATACTATAAAACAAAAACTATGCAATAACAATAAAAATATCAAATAACAATCTCTTCCCCCACACCCATATAACAATAAAACTCACTATCTCAATCAAAAATAAAAAACATTAATCTAAGATAGTGTGTTTTGAGTTATTGAGTAGATTATGAGAGAGTGAGTGTGTGTGTGATTTAGTGTTGTGTGTGAATCACACACACACACACACACACACACACCACGTCCACACTCAACACACTCACTCGTCATTTAACACACACTCAAACCACACACAAACTCCCACACACTCACCAAACACACACACACACACACACTAACACACAAATAATATATATACACCACACACACACACCCTCACCACCACTCCCACTCACACCACACACACATATTATTATATATTATATATATATATTAATATATTATACAATTACACTTCACACACACGCACACACGCTCACACGCACACTCACACACACACACACACACTCACACACACACACACACACATACATACACAAATTACATTACACACACCACACACATCACACACACACACACACACACACTAAACCCATACATTATCAAATACATACACACACACCACAAACACAACCACACACACACAACACACACACACCCAAACTTTACACAGCACACACACACACACAACACACACACACACGAGACACTCACACAACACACACACACACACCAACACACACACACACTCACTATATATATATATAGATATATAGAGTATAGAGGATAATAGATATATATATAGTAGAGTGTGAGAGAGCCCAGTTGTGATTTTTTGTGTGTGTGTGTGTATATTATATATATATATCTCCACATAACAACTCAACAAAAATCTATCTAACAAAATATAAAATCACAAACTCACCCACTCACACCAAAAACCATAAAAAATCTCTACCAATCCATCACATAAACTCATATTCAAACACTACCACCCACAATCTCTCCACTCAATCTCTCGCTCAACCACTCTGAAAGAAATTTTTATTTGATAAAGATAAGATAAGCATGTCCGAGAGTATTTAATAAGAAATGAAGGATAGTACTAAACTCAAACCCTCTCGACGCATCTTTCACCAAATGAAACACGCCCACTAACAATCCCACCCTTACGCCAGACACACCTCTTGTGGAATCGAGGGGAGAGCTCCGTTCTCCCAGCTACCTTCCAATCAGCATCTAGACCACAATAAAAAAAATCCAGATACGATTCAACTAACCTGCTACCAGCAAGTAACCTGAAGTTGCTGCACTGTGAAGACTCGTTGTTGGCGTGTTACGAGAAGCACACACCGGTATCCTCCTCCGTCTAAGGGCCGTGGTGATTGAATTCCCTGAACACCTACGTAGTGGTTCCTGAGACTTGTTATGGTTCTTAAGGGCAGTCCTTTCAAGCTACATTACATCTTTTTGGAAGTTAAGCCAAAGTTTGCGACCTAAATACCTGCGGAATGACTTACCTTTTATCTTTCCTACCCATTTGAATTACATCTAATGACCTCTCCGCTAGGGTGAATTTCCCTCGATTCCGAAAGGCCGCTCACACTGACCGGACACGCTCGCTTCCCTCCTTCGAGGATTTTGGTTCCCTGCTTTTAGGTTGATTCCACGGCTGCCGTTGAGGCCGGAGGTCAAAGGGGAGGTCCGGGCAGAACGTGCGGCCGACGCTCCTCAAACGACGCGGGGATCTTGCTGTGTTTGGCTTCTCGGTTGGAGGAAGCTCAACCCCTCGGAAGAGGCTTGCCGCCGCCGCCGCCGCCGCTACGCCTTACGGAAGAAATTGGGTCCATATCCAGGAGCGGCAGAACACGGAGAAAAACGCAAAGAGTGTTCCGTCTCGAACAGATTCCGGGAGATCTTTTGGAAATGTGAGTACAGGGCTTCCATCAGGCGAAACTACAGGTACAAAAAAAGAAAAAAAAACGAGAAGCAATCTCTCTCTCTCTCTTTCTCTCTCTCTCTCTCCCTCTCTCTCTCTCTCTCTCTCTCTCTCTCTCTCTCTCTCTCTCTCTCTCTCTCTCTCACACTCCTCTCTCGTCGCTCTCTATCTCACCCTCTCTCTTCCCTCACTCTCTCTCCTCTCCTCTCTCCCTCTTCTCCTCCACACCCGTACACTCGAATCTCTCACCTCTCACTCACCTCCCCACATCCACTCTCCATCTTCTCTCTCTCTCTCACGACATCTATTCACCTCTCACCCCGCATCTCTCCTTCACACAATTCAGCTCTCTCTCTTTCTCATCCCACTCTCCTCTCACTCAGCTCTCATCACCTCTCTCTCATCTCACACGTCCACACACCCACTCACGGGTCGACTCACTCACTCTCTGCACACTCACACACACACAACCCAACACACCCACACATATATAAACATCAATATAAAAATATAAAAAATCAACTACAATCTATTATCAAAAAAAAAAATACAAAAAAAAATATAAATAACTCAATCCAAAGTAAATTGTAAAGCAAATAAATCACAAAAAAACAATCAATCAATCACACAAAATCACAAAACTACATAAATATGTAAAAGGAACAACGAATCAATCAAAAAAAAAAAATAAAAACTAAAAATATATATATAACCCATACAATATCATCTCTCACACACTTATATCAATATAATTCATACACAAAGTATAATATATCATATATCAAAAAAAACTCAAAATGCTCAAAACATATATATATATAATTTATACTAAATATCAAACTGCTCAAAATACAAAAATATAAAAAACAATCTAACTCTCACCGCACCCCCACCCCCCCCCCCCACCCCCCCCACCCACACCCCCCCCCCCCCCACCCACCCCCACACCACCACACACACACACACACACACACACACCACACAAAAACTAAAACTAAAAAACAAACACAAATATCAAACACACTAACAAAAAAAACTCAACCAAACAAAATTCAAGGTAACTCCACACACTAAAAATAAAAATCTAACAACTAACTCTACAACTAAAATCTGAAACTACATCACAACACACACCACAAAAAAAAATCTAACACACAATAACTCACCCTCATAGATATACAGTACAATACTCAATCTCAAACAACTCACCACCTATCACTCACTCACTATCCTAAAACACACACTCTCACATTACATATATATATGAATGATAAAAAAAAACTAATCAAAATCACTAAATATAAATAACACTCACTCAAACACACCCACCACACTCCCTCAAAGCTCTCCACCCTCACTCACCCACCACTATCACACCCACACACATAATCACACAAACCATCCCACACTCACACATCACACTCAAAAACGACACACACAACCAAACAACCTCTCCGACCAACCACACCACTCACACTCCAGCACCACACAGCACACAATCACAAAATCATAAATGACAGACCATTACAGACATGTAACACTCAATCCTATCACACAAAAATCAGTCTCCATAAAAGATAAAACACAATCAAACCATCACACTCACACACTCAGAGTTATTATAGATTTATTAGTTATAGAGTATTTAGAAGGATATAGTGATGAGAGTAGAGCGTGATAGAGTGATATTCTCACCACACCACACACACACACTCACAAACACACACTCATCAACACGACACACACACAAACCACACACCCCCAGACACACCCCACAACATACACACAAATAACTCTCTTACCCACTACACATATATTATTATTATCAATTGAAATCTTCCTATTCCAACCTCCCCTCTAACCGCAACCATCCCGCTACAATTCCTGATGATCAGCTCGTGCGATGCGCCCATCCCATCACGCCACCGCGGGCGTCCTCCTCCCCATCCCTTCCCTTCACATTGATGGCGCCGCCCGATACCTTTTTAATTAATTCTAACATCCTTATGAGCGTTAATTAGTCGCGATGGATACAAAGGCGGAGGTGTGAGAGAGGGAAGAGAGAGAGGCGCGCCGGCTCGGGGATCGGGTGAAGGGCGCCGCGCGAGGGACAAAGAGAATATCGTGTGAGGGCTGCAGGTAGGTAGCCCGGCGCGAGGGGAGCAGGGTGGCCATGGCGTGAGAAGGAGGGGCGGCCGCCGCTTGAAGGGAACAGGTGCATTGTCTGAGAGGCATCTGAGGGGAGATAGGGTCCGTCGTCGTCGGAGTTCGAGGGGACAGGAGACAGATAGATGCCGAGGGGAAATCGTCGGAGTTCTCTGAGGGACAAATCTACTTGAACTGTCGTTGAAAGGGGGTTTGATTGTCACGGAATATGTCGTGACAGGCGCTGAAGTGATTGCTTTTGATAAGGAATGATTTCGTCGAAAGAAGATCCCATGGTTTACGGAAACGAAATCTCTCCGACCTTCTTTACCTGATCCAAAGAAACAGATATATACTCCTCTCTCTCGGCAAGGATTCACAATTCAGTTAGAAGTCACAGGATCTTCACAGACGCCGTCGGAGTCTCCATAATGGACGTAGATAAATAGATTCTGAGGAGACAGCTCAAATAACAAAATTATGTATTCCGCGAAAGTGTTTGTGCTCTTTGAAGCTTGAATTATTCATCGCTTGTCGAAGAGCGAGAAGACGGGATGCTCTGTCGCCC
>NW_028234407.1:19802448-19804948 GCF_977035675.1 Penaeus japonicus
ATCTCTTTCATTTCAACTTTACTGATTATGGAAAAGACGGGATTCATTTATTTCATTAAGTGCAGTTTTTAAAATCAATTGATATTAGTATTATTGAAAGGAAATATTATACTGCGTCTGTTTAAGATAGGACGGCCGTTCCTTTTCAAATGAAAAGTCGTGATATACAGTAAGGTGTATATCATGTGTACGAGCAGATGTACACACATGCTCACGCATACACATGTTTGTCGTCTTGTACGTCTGACATTTATTCTCTTCTCATAAATATTTATAAAATATATTTCATTTATTCGCTGTGTGTTTATCTATTCACCTGTCAATTTGTTTGTTTGTTGAATCTTGAATTCGTCCATGAAGTGAAGACCCGAGCGTTCCAGGGAGCATGTGGTCACGCATCCAAACATAAATAGAGCGACTCTTTCCGCCAAAGTTCGGGTCGCGACGAAATATTCATCACGCGAGGCTCAGGTGCCGCCACAGATCCCTGCATAATGCCGATAAAAGTCACGCCACAAAGTTAATGATCAGTCGGCTCGCTCCTTTGTCTCGAAATATCCTCCGAGATAACTTACGACGGGGAGTCTTTTCTCGAGAGATTTTGCCGTGGGTGCCTCTACAGTTTCCTTTCTTTTCTTCTTTCTTTTTTACACAGTTCCTTACTTAGATGTGTGAAATCTTTGACATTCCTAATATGAGATTTTGATATCGTTGTTCACACGTAGCAACTACATTATAACAAATCATTTTGTATGAACAAAGCTAAAGAAAAGAATTCATATATGACTTATTGGTTGTCATTCACAATGTTAGCAATAATGTAAAATAATCTTATAGATATAAAACATTCCTACACGGTATTCTGTCTCTGTCTGATAACTCAGAAACCTTCTAAGATCATCGAGAAGGCAACAAACAGAAACTGAAACATGAAAGCATTTTCCGCAATGCCCTAACAGGCAAAGGAAGAGCCAGGCAGAAGTAGAGTTCACGCGACGGAGCGCCAGCCACGACCGCATCTCCGACTCCCTTCCCGAGGCGAGGGAGCAGCGCGTCGCGTACCTTCGTAAACATCGCGTGTTTCTTGCTACGCTGTCGCTGTCAGGAAACAGACTTTTATAACGACGACAGATTGACAAAGCAAACAAAGGAAGGATGTTTGTTAGGCTGAAGGTATCAAAACGGCGTCGGATTAACAGAGCAAATAAACGAAAGTTGCACATATGCAAATGTATTCATTCCTAGTCGCTGCTCGGGTGAGAAGCTCTCAAGGTATCTGGCGTGGAATCAACGAGCCAGATAATCGTAATAAAGTCGTCCGAATAAAAGGGGAAAGGAAAATTATACACCAGACTTTAGGAGCGATAAAAAGATGGGGAGACGATATATATATGAAAATAAAAATAAAAACATCCAGGAAAGTACTCGTTGTACTAAGGATAAACTGGAAAATAGATAAACTGAAGAGGAAGCCAAAATGAAAGACAAAAACAAGTGTGAAAATGTGGTTAAAAAGAATATTAGATAAATAAATAGATAAAAATCTATATTCAATGTTGCCACACAAAGCTGGTGGTATTGTGGGCTGCCTCATTAAGCAAGCGAGGCCATTGAGGCGCTGGTGCCATTGTCCCGTGAGAGCGTAACTAGCATGGTAACGGTGCTCGAGGGGAGAGGGGGGCGGGGGCACGGGGTACTTTATGTGTAAGGGGGAGGACGCGAAGGAGGGCCGCGGGGAACAAGTCTGGGGCCTGGCAAGGAAGGAGGGACCACGAATTTCTGATACGAGGAAAATATAAGGTGTCCAGCCTTGAGGAATCATCTCTTTAACTTGCTCAAGTGGAAAGGAGGGCAAAGCAGGTCGACGGAAAGCACGCACATTCTATAGAGGATCGGCGACGCCCTCTGGCACGCTCTAAAGGAACTCCTGCAGACCATCTAAACGGGAAGAAAATGCTGGAGGT
Source organism: Penaeus japonicus (assembly GCF_977035675.1). Lineage (NCBI taxonomy): Eukaryota > Metazoa > Arthropoda > Malacostraca > Decapoda > Penaeidae > Penaeus > Penaeus japonicus. The sequence continues at coordinate 19,804,413 of NW_028234407.1, forward strand.
ATCGCGTGTGTGTGTCTGTCTATCCTTGCACCTATGTGTCTGTCTTTATAAGGCTTTTGAACATCTTAGTACTCAATGCAATAATGAATTCTGGACTATCTGAAGAAAGAAAGTTTCATTGGTCTCTGATCTATCAATAAAGGAAATGTTCCCTTAAAGTCAAGCCACTAGATCTTAAAACTAAAAACTCAGGGAACCAATCATGTCCTTAGATTCTTGACAAGAAATAGTACACAAGAAAAAAAAAGAGGGAAAAAAAAGTTCACATGAACGAAAGAAGAATCTCAGATTTCCAGCCACACCTCCAGCCCCCCCCCCCCCTTTCCCTGCCTTCCGCCTACCCAGCATATGTACACACTCCCGTAAAGTTCAGATATTTAGCAAGATCTCCAGGTAGTTGTTTTTGTGTCTCTAGTACCTACGGAAGACTTGTTCTGGTCTTTTCCAAGGCTCAGGAATATTTCCCAATAGTTTTCGGGATGAGCTTAGCGTGGCCCTGTGAGCTTCCGGTGACCTAGTTTCATGAGTCTGAAGCG
>NW_028234407.1:19842448-19844948 GCF_977035675.1 Penaeus japonicus
GGAGAGGAGAGCGGCGGGTGGTGTCACGGGGCGGGAGAGCGAAAGGGTTACATGAAGATAGACAGAGAAGTAGAGTGCTAAAAACAGGTGTACAGATAAAAGGGTAGGGAAGATGAAGATAACAAACGAATGATCATATTGATAAAATAGAAACAAAAAAGAAAAAGAATCACAAAGAGCAAATTGGAACGATTTGCAAACCTCTGTGCTTTTCTGTCTATTCTTTTTATTTTGAATCTGCTCGCAACGCATACATGCACATATGTGGACACACGCACGAGAGAGATGGGGAGAGAGAAAGAGAGAGAGAGAGAGAGAGAGAGAGAGAGAGATCAAATTGAGATATGTATTCAATAAAGAGAGAGAGAGACAGACCGACTGATTGAGACAGTTAGAAAGAGAAAGAGAGATAGATAGAGAGAGAGAGAGAATGGGAAGAGAAAGATAGAAAATTAAAGAAAAAAAAAGCGGACATACAAACAGACAGACGAGATATATGCAAACGGAGGAAGAGAGAGAGAGCGACAGAGACAGAAACACAGATAGACAAACAGGCAGACCGAGAGACAGATAGATAGATAGACAGACGGAGAGGACAAAAAGGCTCAGAATGCTGCCCTGACTAATGTCCAGTGTTTTAATCTCCAAAGGGGAGGTTTTTTTGAAAAGCATTTAGTCCGCTTCGCTCTCTAAGACTAGGTATAATCGACTAAGGACACATATTATGGTTCTCACCTCCCTGGTCTATGGAGGTTGCTAGGAAACGCTAGTGTTTTTTGTGTGATTGTTATCACTTTTTCTCCCTCTTTCTCGTTGCGTTTTATTCACTCAAAAATGAAAGTAAACTTTGTGTATGAACATCTGTGTGTGTGTGTGTGTGTGTGTGTGTGTGTGTGTGTAGATTCACACAGACACCCATACCGTAATAGAACCGTCTCTTACTGTCTTATCCCCCTCCTTACCCCCCTTTCCCACCATCCCTCTCCCCTCTCCCCTCCCTCCCTCCCCTCCCCTTTCCCCTCCCCCCACCTCCCTTCCCTCCACCCAGCTCGCCGCCTCCGGTCGCGGCACAACAAGTGTCCTCCGCTCTAAGCGTCCAAGCCTCGAGTGACAAGTTACGGTGTCGCTGTGGGCTGGGAGAACGATCAGTTATTGGCGTCTCAGATATTCCGAAACAGTAATTTCGTTCAAGCCATTTCTCGATGCCGGTTTATCCGTGCTCGAGGATTTCTTTCCCTCTCTCGTTCTCACTTTTCCGATGCGAGCGCGGGCTTTGTGTGTGTGTGTGTGTGTGTTCGTTTGTCGTTATTATGGCAGGGAAAGAATTGGAGACAATATAGATGATAGAAAAATGATATAAAGACATAGTTTGAGTAGCAGAGTTTAGTTTCAGTTATAGGAATTGCAGTTGTGTTAACCACTATCGACATTATGATTCATGTTATCATTATCATTATTGCTACTCAGCATCTTAGTTCTTATATTTTTTTCATTATCATTGTTATATATTCTTATTGTTATCATCGATTTTGTTATTATTGTTATCATTATTAGCGTTCTTAACGTAATTACTGCTATTATTATCATTATCATAATATTTTTTGTCATCATCATCATATATTATTCATCATAATTATTGTTATTGTTGTTTTGCTGCTTTATCATTATTGTGGTTTATTATTATTACTTTTATTGTTGTTGTGATTAATATTACTATTAGTAGTAGTAGTAATGTCCTTATTATTCATATCATCATTATCCGGGTATTATTATCATCATCCTTTTCATTTTTCTTATTGGTGTTATTGTTACTATCACCACTACCATTATCTTCATCGTTCATACGATCACGATTATCATTATCCTTATTTCTTCTCCTTTACCTTTCCTTTCACCCTCCTCCTCCTCCTTCTCCTCCACCTCCTCCTCCTCCTTCTCAACCTCCTCCTCCTCTTCCTCCTCCTCCTCCTCCTCCTCCTCCTCCTCCTTCTCCTCCGCCTCCTCCTCCTCCTCCTCCTCCTCCTCCTTCTCCTCCGACTCCTCCTCCTCCTCCTCTTCCTCCTCCTCCTCCTCCTCCTCCTCCTCCTTCTCCTCCTCCTCCTCCTCCTTCTCCCATTCCTCCCCCCTCTTCCTCCTTCCCTCCCCTACTTCCTTCCCCTCCACGTTCTCATCATCTCCCCTCTCTCCCTTCTTTCCTCCCCCCCTCTCCTCCCTCTTCCTCCCCTCCTCCCTCCTCCTCCCTCCCCCTCTTCTTCCTTCCCTCCCCTCTTCCCTCCCTCCATCCCTCCCTTCTTTTCCCCTCCACCCTCCCAACTTCTCCTCCCTCCCTCTCTCTCCCCTCCCCTCCCTCCCCTTCTTTTCCCCCCCCTCCTCTCCAGCCCCTCCCCTCCCTCCCTCCCCTTCCTTCCCTCCTTTTTCCTCCCCTTCTTTTCCCTCCCCTCCTCTCCGGCCCCTCCCCTCCCTCCCCTTCTTTTCCCTCCCCTCCTCTCCGGCCCCTCTT
>NW_028234407.1:19849948-19852448 GCF_977035675.1 Penaeus japonicus
AAATAGTTCAAAAGGATTTTAAATCACTTTTCGTTTTGTAAACAAGAGTTGCGGAAAGCAAGAACCATTCAGTGATTTCCGGGAAAGATTTGAGCTTAACTCGGTGAGGAACGAATCTGCTACTCTCAGGCTCTACACTTGGAGCTCCGTGGAAAGCGAAGCACCATGGAGCTGGTGTGAGATTTTCTCTTCTTTTCACAGACTTCTGAGCTCTCGAAAGTCTGCGTTGACATCAAAAGCTGTCGGAGGTTCTTTTCTCGTTGGGTTCGCCTCCAATTGTTTTAGACTTTGAAAATATTCTCAGAGGAATAGACAACACTTTGATCCTTTCAAACTTTTCGAAATAATTATGTGTATTTCTGTTCGCTTAATTATAGCCTTATTGTCGAATAGTCACTCTTTTTCCATAGGGAAAATTACAGTTACATATATATATATATATATATATATATATATATATATATATATATATATATATATATATATATATATATATATGCATATATGTGTGTGTGTGTGTGTTTTGTTTTCTCTCCCTTCCTTTCTTTCTTATCACGAAGTAGGAGCCGCTGCTCTCTTGAATGATTTTATCGTTAAAATCATAAGCTTTCTGATCTTTAGTAGTATTATCCCTACAGTCACTATTACCATCGTCAACAATATTTTCATCATCATTATCACTATCATTATTGTTATTACTATCATTATTATTATTACTGCCATAATCATCATTGTTATTATCATCATCGTTATGATTATTATAATTATCACTGTCATTATCATTGTAGTTATTTCATCTAATATCATGACCAATAATGATAACAACAATAGTAAAAATTTTGATGATAATGATAATAATGATAATGAAAATAATGATAATAATGTTAACAATAATGATGATAATAATAATATCAATAAATATGAGCATAAAACTAATAGTGATGATGTCCGTAAGGATGATAAGGATGACCAGGATAATGATAATAATGATGATTATAATACTAATAGTAACAGCAAAATAACAAAAAAGATACTAGTAAAATTATTATGATAATGATAAAATGATGATAATAACATTGATGATGATGTGATGATAATAATAATGGTAATAATGATAGTAATGATAGTGATAATGATAACAGTACGAATGATACTGATGATAATGAAATTGGTAGCAATATCAGTGATAACAATTATAGCAATTATGATTATATCAATAACGATAATGATAACAGCAATAATCATCATGATTATGATATCATTTTCATCACCACTATTGTCAATAGAAATTATGTAATTGTTCTAATCATTATTACCGTTATTATTATTATCATCATCCTTATGGTTATCATTATCATTTTCTTATCATAATAATTTTTACTAGTATTTTGATTGTCACTTTTGTTATTAGTAGTAGTAGTAGTATCATCATTATTTTCACCATTCTATTCATTATTGTTATTATCATCATTATTAGTATTATCCTGATGATGATAATGATAATAATGATGATACTGATGATTATGATAACGATAAGGTTGATCATGTTATAAAACAATAATAATGATAATAATGATAATCCTAATATGATCGATGATAATAATGATGAAAACAATGATAATAATGTAAATGCTAATAATGATAATAATGATAGTAATAGTGATTATGATAATGATAATGATGATAATAATAATAATGATAATAATAATGACAATAATAATGATAATCATAATAACAATAACACTTATGATAACGACAGTAATAATAATGATATTTACAATAATGATAATGATGATGATAATGAAGATATGAATAATAATCTTGATAAGAAGTAGAATTATGATGACGGTAACATTAAAAATGACAATAATTATAAGGATAATGATAGTCATACCACTAATAATAGTGACAATAATGATATTGATAACTATAATGATAATAACAATAACAATAATTAGAGTAATATTAATAGTGATGAAAATTATTATGATAATGATATTAGTGAAATCATAAATTATAGCAAAAACACAACAACACTGATAATAATAGAAACAACAATAATGATCTTCACAGATATTATCATCATTATGATAATTATCATCATTATTATTAATGATAACCATAATGATAGAGATGATAACGAAAATATTAATGATGATAATTAGGATAACAATAACTGTTAATAATGATAATGTTAATGATGGTAATGTTATTATCATAATCATCAATATTATCATTGTGATAATGATAATGATAATAATAATGATGATGATGATAGTACATTATCATTATCATCATCCTCATCATTAATGATAATGATATCTAAGATGATCATTAAGATATTTGATGATATTTATAATGATGCAAAAATATACAATAATAATAATGTTAATAATAATAATGATAATAATGAGGATGAGAATGATAAGGATAATAAGAATAATAATGATGATGAGAATGATAAGGATAATAAGAATAATAATGATGATGATAATGAATA
>NW_028234407.1:19882448-19884948 GCF_977035675.1 Penaeus japonicus
GAGGAGCTGGTGTCACCTTGCTCTGGCGGCGACGAGGCCCTCCTGCGCTCATCTGGCTCGGCGCTCGGGGCGTTTGATCCTACGCTGTGTCTATTTCTAAGCGAACGAGAGGGAGAGAGAGGGGGGTGAAGAAGAAAAGAAGAGGGGGGAAGGAGAGAGAGAGCGGGGAGGAGGAAGAGAATGAAAGGAGGGAGGGAGATAGAAAAAATAGAGAGGAAGGGAGATTGAAAAAATAGAGAGGGAGAGAGAGAGGGGGGGAGAGAGAAGTAAGGAAGGGAGAGAAAGTGAAAGAGAGGGGGGATAGAAGCTGGAGGGGAAAAATAAAGAGAGAGGGAAAGGGAGAAGGGGAAGGGAGAGAGAAAGAAAGAGAAAAATAAAGAGAGAGAGGGAGAAGGGGGAGGGAGGGAGAAAGAAAGAGAAAAATAAAGAGAGAGAGGGAGAAGGGGGAGGGAGAGACAAAGAGAGAATGAGAGAGGGGACAATTGGAGATGGAAGAGTGAATGGAAGAGAAAATCAAATAAACAATAAAAGACAAAACCAAGAGAGGAAAGACAACTAAAAAAGAGACAAAATCCTGAACAAGCCCCGCCACTTTATAACGCATGCTTGAGTTTTAAATTGTCTTTTACTTTTATTGATAAACATCGGAAATTCAAGTGTTTTTGCAAAAGTATGTCATGTATAACTCGCAAAGTTTAGGGATATGTTTCCTACCAAATTTCAATAGAACTTATCAAAATTTATCATTCCATTTCAAGAAGAGGAGGGGGAGTGTATTTATGATTCACCGCCTCGTTCATTAGAAACAAAAGCAGTTTTAAAAATTCGTAGTGAACTAAGTATCACTATCGAAAGTTCCGCAACATCGAATAGCGCATCACGGGACATATATCAAAACACAACAAACTTTTCTCATTTCCCTCCCAACGAAAAGGTGCTAAGTATAACACACACACATCACCTCGGATGGAGCAGTGACTCTATTTCTCGAGATCAGAGCATCATCGTCCGCGGCTGCCGTCTCCGGGCATCGCCTCGTGAACGCATCTGAGTCGCCAAGACGGATTTCGATTCCTTTGATCTCGAAGCTTCTTTGGCGACGGGAAATGGAGGCGCCAGTTGGAGCCGTCGCCGCGTCGCCGGAGGTCCCTGAGCCCCAACCAATGAATAAATGTCAAAAATTAGTATTTCCTATGAATTGGAATTTTTAATGGGTTTCTCTCTTTGTCTCTCTTTCTCTTCATTTCTCTCTCTCTCTCTCTATCTATCTATCTGTCTCTGACTCTCTCTCTCTCTCTCTCTCTCTCTCTCTCTCTCTCTCTCTCTCTCTCTCTCTCTATCTATCTATCTATCTATCTATCTATCGATCTATCGCTCTATCTATTTATCTCTCTTTCTCTCTCTCTCTCTCTCTCTCTCTCTCTCTCTCTCTCTCTCTCTCTCTCTCTCTCTCTCTCTCTCTCTCTCTTCTTTCTCCATCTATTCTTACCTCTCTCTCTCTAGACTTGAGGATGGCAGGTGTTCTATTCCTCGGCTGTGTTTGAGGCAGACTGTGAGCCCTTCCTGTCCTCAGCCTCGGCTCGGTAGAAGGTCCGCATGTTCAGTTGGATTCCCTCCCCCGCTCTAACTTCGTCTGTTCAATCTAGTAACTGAGATGCCAAAGTCACATTACAATAGTATTTGATGGAATGTGGGTCTATACCTCCTCCCCCGCGCCCCGAAGCCCAGCCCTCTTTCCTTCCTCTTCCCGACGCCTCTTAACCGAATCGGAAGGACATTAAGAATGCAGACACTCGCTGAGTTCCTTCAGGACGCCTGGGATTGGAACAAGGTGTTTGGCCTCTGGTCGCTGACACGCCTTAATCAGGGTGAGTGGATTGGGGTGGGGGGGCGGGGTCTTTACGTAGGAGGAGGAAGAGGAAGGAGAGAGAGAGAGGGAAGGAAGAGGAGATAAGGAAGAAGAGAGAAGAGAGAGGGAGCAAAGGTGGGATTTATGTAAGGGAGGGAGTGAGAGAAAAAGTGGGAAGCGAAAGTGCGAAGGAGGGACAGACAAGAAGGGAGCAGACAGAGGGAGTGAGGGACAAAGGAGAAGGAGAGAATGCGAGGGGAAAGGATATGACTGGATGCATAGGCGCAAGGAAAAGGCAAAAGAGCGGAGAAGAGAGAAGAGAAATGAACAGAAATCCCAGATAAGCCGGGACACGCCCCTCCTCCCACGATTTAATAATAAGCATGAGGGAGTGGCGTAGTCTCCACCCCACTCACACCCACCCACCCACCCACCCACCCACACCCACACCGCCCCCAAGGAACAGCGAATATGAGCCGAGAAAGAGTCGAGAGCAAAGAGCTTGAGTTGTCGCGGCGACCTGATTTGGCGGCGATTTAAGTTTGGCGAATCCGCTAACTTGAAGAGCCGTCCGGGGGAAAGAGGCGCGGGGGGCGCGGAGATTCTGCAAAGATATTAAGAAGGAGAGGAAGTCGATGGCAATGGATAGGC
>NW_028234407.1:19892448-19894948 GCF_977035675.1 Penaeus japonicus
CTCCTCCTTTTGTTCTTTAATCCTCTACTCTACGTCTTTCGCTCTCCCTATTTTTCACCTCTTTCTTCTTCCTACTCTTCCTTCGACCTTTTCACTCTCCCTGTCTCTCTTGCTCCTCTTTCTCCTCATCCTCCTATCCCCCTTTTCCCTTTTCCTGCTCTCCCTGTTTCTTACCCTTTTTTCTCATCTGAGTTCTCTCTTTCTCTATTTTCTCTCTTTTTCTCCCTCTCTCTCTCTCATCTTCTCTCCCTCGCTCTCACTCTCTCTTCTCTCTCCCTCTCTCCTCTCTTCTCATCTCTCTCTCTCTCTTCCCTCTCCACCTCTCTGTCTCCCTCCTCCTCACTTTTGTTTTCTCTCTCTCTCTTTCTCTCTCTCTCTCTCTCTCTCTCTCTCTCTCTCTCTCCCTCTTGCCCTATCTGTTTCGTTTTTTTCCTCTCCCTCTCCCTCCTCTCTTTCTTTGTTTATCCTTCCTCTCGCCTTCTCTCTGTCTCTTTCTCTCTTTCTCCTTTTCTCCCTCCTCCTCCTTCTTCATCCTCTTGGATCTCTCTTCTCCTCCCCCCTTTACCCCTCTGTCCCTTTCCTCCTCCCCCTTGCCCTTCCCCCTTCCCCTTCCTTTCCCCATTCCCCCTTCCCCTTCCTTTCCCCCTTCCCCCTTCCCCTTCCTTTCCCCCTTCCCCCTTCCCCTTCCTTTGCCCCTTCCCCCTTCCCCTTCCTTTCCCCCTTCCCCTTCCTTCCCCCCTTCCCCCTTCCCCTTCCTTTCCCCCTTCCCCCTTCCCCTTCCTTTCCCCCTCCCCCTTCCCCTTCCCCTTGTATCTGTTCGCCTTTTATCTTTCTTTTATTGCAGCAGCAGTGCGACGATTTCAGATATGAAAAATTCTGAGAATTATAGCAATCAGATACACAATATTGGGTTTCCAAAATGTTTCAATCGAGTGAAGAATCAGGTTCTTAGACGATTTGGGATTGGAAGTAGGTTCTCATACAGACATGATAACATACATACACAAAGATACACAAAGGTAGACATAGACGAGACAAGCAAACGCACACACACACAGAGTTACATAAACACACATAAAGACACGCAAACATATCCTCCGTCATCTAATTTTTGTATTGCTTCTCTTGTTATTTCCTCTTTGTTATCTCTTCTCTTTTCTTCCTCCCATCTTTCTTTTAGTTATCTGCCCTCCATCCCATTAAATAAAACCACATTTTTTTTCACTCAGCCGGTAAAAAAAAAGATATGTTTTATTTGCCTATTTGGTGAAAGAAAACAGTGATTATGAATTTTGAAACGTTTTTCGAGGAAAGAATGAAACGATGAAGTATCTGCCGTATTTGGGAAAAGCAATCAGAGACGATGGTGAACACAGAGGACAATAAAAATACCTCGTAAATCCCTAATCGGCACCTCGAGACACCCACTTACCGAAGGGAGTCGAAGAGAGAGGAGGGGGAGAGGGGAAGGGTGGGAGAGGAGGCGAGATTGAGAGAGGGAAAGGGGGTGAGAGGGAGGGAGAGGAAGAGAGAGAAAAGATACGAGATTGAGAGAGGGAGAGAACGCGAGAGGGAGGGAGAAAGAAAGAGGGATAAGAGGTGGAAGGCAGGGAGAGGGAGAGGAGGCGAAGGGAAGGGAGGCGAAAATAGGGAGAGGAGACGAGAGGATGAGAGGGAGAGGAGCTGAGAGAGAGGGAGAGGAAGAGAGAGGAGGGGAGGAGACAAAGAAAGAGAGACAGGAGGCGAGAGAGTAAAAGAAAGAGAAAGGTGCAGATACAGAAATAGAGAGAGAGATATAGATATATAGAGAGAGAGAAAGCGAGAGAGAGAGAGAGAGATAGATATATAGAGAGAGAGAAAGCGAGAGAGAGAGAGAGAGAGAGAGAGAGAGAGAGAGAGAGAGAGAGAGAGAGAGAGAAACAGAGAAAGAGAAAAAAGACAGACAGAGCGAGAGGGAAAGTGAGAGCCGGAGAGATATCAAAGATGAATGATCAAGCATTCATGATCAATAACAAAGACAAAGAAAGCAGTCCAGGGTGACTGGAAACCGCGGTCTGGACGACTTAAGAAGCTCCTGGCTACAGAAGACGCCGTCGCTGTTTTGCAGATAATAACGAAGTACTTTATTATCTTTAGTGGCCTATATGAAGCACATATGAAAACGGGAATTCTCATTATTTTGTGCTTCGGAATAGCAAAAATCGGTAGGGTGCCGTGGAGACCGGAGCATCAGTTAAAATCAACTAGCCATTAAATTGAGTAAGTCAAATGGTCCGAATATATTATCTGGCTGCCAGCTAGCATGATAAATCTTAAAAAAAGAAAGCACGAGGAAACGCGAAACGAGAGAGAGAGAGAGAGAGAAAGAGAGAGAGAGAGAGAGAGAGCAAGGGAGAGAGGGGAGAGAGGAGAGAGAGAGAGAGAGAGAGAGCAAGGGAGAGAGGGGAGAGAGGAGAGAGAGAGAGAGAGAGACAAACAGAGACAGAGACAGACAGACAGA
>NW_028234407.1:19912448-19914948 GCF_977035675.1 Penaeus japonicus
TTCATTTAACACATCAGAGGGTGACCTGTCGTGGAGGTAGTCTGTGATCAGCTTGCCAAAATTTCTCAGTTTCGACACGATGCCTCGGTGTCCCAAGCGGTCAGAGGCACCGGCAATGTCCAGTGCAATGGCCTAAGTGTTTAGTTCATCACCCAGGGACTGACTCTTTAAGGATGACTGGACAAGGAGCAGGTCTGAGGTTGAACTTTCTCCTCGGAATCTGTATTGTTTCTTATTTATCAAATGGTAACGATTGAAATAGGCCATGAGTTGTTCTGTAGTTAATTAATGATGCAAAGATCTTGCTAACAATAGATAAGAAGGAAATTAGCCTGTACTTCTTAGGATCTGTCTCTTTAGACTTGTGTATAGTTGCTACACGAGTAGTTTTTCATATACCAGGCCACTTCTTGATCTGCAAGCAGTTTTGGAATAAAGTAAATAATGGCTTTACAGCTGTACTGAATATTCTTTCAGTAATCGGGAGCTTACTTGGTCTGCTTCCATTGCTTTATTGATGTACAGTTGCATGAGCATTCTCTTGATTGCATGTGATCTGATGTTGACGGTGGATAGTGTAGCAGTGGCAAGGGTAAGTCAGGTAGTCATTTTGTCTGCAAAGTGTTTAGCGATTTTATTGAAGGTGGTATTATATCACCTTGACTTAGGACCTTGTTGCTGCTTAACGCAGGACCCCCGGGTTTTGTCACCAACAGGTTACCTGATAGCTTTTGTTGTCGATCTTTCTTCCAACGTTCGTTGGAAGAAATAGAAAAAAAATAAATAAACTCACGGTCTCTCTCTCTCTCTCTCTCTCTCTCTCTCTCTCTCTCTCTCTCTCTAAATGAAACCCTTAAATATAAGAAAGTTCAAGTCAGTATGCAACCTCCCTTCTATAATGTTGCACTTTGTAGGCCTCGTCATGCACCGTAGAACCATTACAATACCCTAGAAATAATTCTAGGAAAATTTCAAAAGAAAACTTATCTTTGTTTCAGGTTCCTTTAGTAATGATTTGAATCTGAAGTTGGTGGAGAGGGTTCAGAAAAAAAAAGTGGTTAAACAAGGCTAAAGGGATTACGGAAAGTACCTTGTTCATAATAGATGATAGAACAGCAAGTAGATCCGACTTCACTCTCTATCCAATCGTCATCCCAAGTTAAATCGCTAATCATGAAGTATTTGCAATGACTCTCAGTGCAAAAAGGGAGACAACTCAAATCGACAGTTAGTGTAAGGAGGTTCTTTTCTATATCCGTTTGACCGCACTTGAAGGCGGGATGGCTAGTCCCATAACTTCCAAGCAGAAGATCTTCACAGGTTAAAGATTTTAGATCCGCATCACCAATAAATCCAGCAATACATCCAACATACAAACATGAATGACCTATTTTGTAAAGAAAATGTTGGTTATGCAAACATAACCAAAAGAGTCTAGCCAAGCTGTCCAGTATTCAGGATAGTAAGTGAAGGTGGAATAGTCAAGGGACTACCCACACTGCTTATTGCCCTAGTTGACTATTTCCTTCCAAGCATGCGTTCTGCAACAGGGAAAGTTCTTACATTGCCAAGGCTCAACATATAAAGATCAGTGTATTTCAGTTAAATAAGGATATTAACTCTTTACAATTAGTGACCTTCCGTCTCTCTGCTAACATATCAAAGAATCGATTCTCTCAGAGATTTCATGATCAGATAACGTTAACATAAAAGCTGATATCCACACGGAGGTGATAAAAAAACATTAATAATTCCGCTCCATGTAAGATAAACGATGGCATCAAGAGAGATATAACTGATAAAAATAGCAAAGCTCTCAAAACACATTGGACATTATCCTTCAGGTCAGAGAAACATTAAATCCCCCATCCAATGTACAAAAACAAACAACGTTAAAAATAAGCCCAGCGAATGTAAACAGGAATCAGTTAAATATTTCAGACATCAGTGCCTGACTAAATACATCTCACAGAACATTTCAACGACGATGCAGAATTTGTGAGATTGATTTGCAAACCAACATCCGTCTCCACTGCTCATCATTACACAGCTACGGCAAACCTCTCGATAACTGCCCCCAGACCATGACCAGTAGAAACATAGCATCAGATATGGATATACTATTTAAATCAATAATTATCACTCTATCACTCAAATGATGGCTAACTAGTTTCCCTCGTTCCTGATAGCCATTAATTAGCCTTACATCTAAAACCACAACATTCAGAAGTAAAAACGTTGTTACAAATATTAAATTATACATATCATCAACCAAATTGACTCGCTTATACTTTGTCATTTTCTTTCAGCAGTGTCAGGTCTGTCATCTCACTCGGCAATTTAAAAAATCGTGGAATTAATCGTCACTGTTTTAGAAGTAACTTATCCACATAAAGGTTTTCCAGTAACAATTCGTGACACTGTGCCATCAAAGCAACCAATCTCTTCCCGCAGGATCTACACTATCCCAATCTATTTACGTTTCTCATTAAAGATTCAT
>NW_028234407.1:19924948-19927448 GCF_977035675.1 Penaeus japonicus
AGGAATAGATGGAAAACTATTGGCGAAAAGAAGGGAGACAGACAGACAAACAGACACAAAGACATCATCTCCAAGAGGTAGAAAAACAGAGAACCAGAGGGACAAGAAGGGACAAGAAGTGACAAGAAGATTGATAATGTAATAATTCGAAAAGTCGTAAATATGTCATTATCTGATGATAGGTATTGTCAGAGTAGAGTGGCGTGGGAGACAATCTTCAAAGTGGTTCCACAAGGATCAGTCAGAGGGTCAGATCAACCCGGACGTGACGAGATAATGATGGCGAGGGGGGAGGGAAAGGTAGGGAGGGGAGGGAGAAGAGGGGAGATGAGGGGAAGGAAGAGAAGGGAAGAAGAGGGAGGGCCAGGCGGGAAAGACTTTGATGGATTCGGGCAGCGTTGTATCCATCACCTCTCAGATGATCAAGAGGAGAGTTGAAGGGCTCCGGCTGCAGTTGTGTTCACGTTCACGAACGCCAACGGATTGTGGCAGATGCGAGCGGATAGATCCTCAGCTGTGTACCCCCAATGTGTGAACGCTCAAGGGATACACGCTGGCTATGTACCTCACTACTCAAACGCTCTGCAGGATTTCTGTGCGGATCCCTCTGCTGGCGCGCTGTAGCCGAACGGCCTTGAGCAATGTGCTGAGATCCAGACGCAGCCGCTTGGTTACTGACGAACGGCGCAGGAAAATGCCGGCTTGAGTATAGATCGTACAACAACAAAGAAATAGTCACTGTCAAGATGACCATTTTATCAAGTGAAAAATCAAATGCGTGCTCACGATGCTTAACGTATTCTCAAGCTGGACGAAAAAAGAAAAAATACGCGTTATCACATCACAGAAACTTAACCAACGAGCCATAACTCTTAGCAACAATGCACTCTGAATGTCCCTGTTGTGAGGCGCCAAGCTCGAGGCCCCGCAAGGAGCATGACACCGGCCGGTTGACATAACGGTTGGCGCCAGAAAGTGCGTCCGGCTCAGGCACGCGTCAGCCCTGGCGCCGAAAGGAGGGGCGTGGGGAATGCTTACTGGAAACGCAAACTCAATGTAAACGGTGGCCGGTCCCATCCCACACTTAAAAGGAAGATAAGAAAATTTTGGGGATAGATTTCCATTCAAACCATTATCATCACTATTATTGTGATTAGCATTATTGTTATCATTATGAGTTTTATTATTATCATCATTATTGTTATTACTATAGATATTATCATTACAATTTTTTTATCATTATTATAATCAACCTTACCATTATTATCACTATCTTTATAATTGTTATCATTATCACTATCTTTATTATTATGATTATCATTATTGTCAATATCTTTATTCTTATTATTACTGCTATTGAGATTATCATCATTATCATTACCATCACTATGTCATTATCATTATCCCTATTATTATTATTATTATTATTATTATTATTATTATTATTATCATTGTTATTATTTTTATTATTATTGTTATCATTATTTCATTATCATTATTATCATCATTATTATTATTGTTATTATTATCATTATTATTATCTTTATTATTAGTGTTATTAATATCATTATCATTATCATTATCACTATTATTATTATCATATTATTATTATCATTATTATTATTATCATTATCATCATTTGTATCATTATTATTACTATTATTATTATTGTTATCATTATCATTATCAGCATCATTATCATTACAAACATCTTTATTATTACTGTCATCATCATTATTTCTATTATTATAATTATTATCATCATTATTGTTACAATTATCAATATCATTACTATCACCATTGCTATCATTATTACTATCATATTATCATTATTACAATTGTTATCAATTGTTATTATTATTATTATCCTTATCATCATCCTCATCATCATCCTTATAATCATCATCGTTATATTAATTATTCTATCATTGATGTTATCATTTTTATCATCACCAGTGGTAGTAGTAGAAGCAGTATTGTTATCATTATCATAATTATTTTTTTCTGTTATAATTTCTATTGTTATCATTATTATGATTAACCTTATAATTTCCTTATTAATAGCATTATCATTTCCTTATCTTCATTGCTATTATCATTATCATTATCATCACTATCATTATTATCATTAACATCATTACTATCATTACTATTATTGTTGCAATTATCATCCTTGTCATTAATATTATCATCCCTATTACCATATTACAATCAATTTTTAGTATTGTTGTTTTTACTGATTTTATTCTTATAATAATTATCAGTATCGTCATTGTTATGATTATCATCACTGTTATAATGGTTGTTGTCGTTGTTGTTGTTGTTAGTAGTACTAAGTAGTAAGTAGTAGTAATATCATTATTGCTATTGTTATCTTTGATATTACTTGTAATTATCGTAATTGTTGTCAGCATTATCATCAATGTTATCGTAACTGTTATCATTATTGATATTATCATAATTGTTATCATTATCATTATTACAATTATTATTATGATCA
>NW_028234407.1:19989948-19992448 GCF_977035675.1 Penaeus japonicus
TTATGGACTCGGAGGAAGGGCGAAGAGAAGAGTAGAGTAGCGAAGAACAAAGAGGAGGTTAAATGTTAAAGGATGAGTAGGGAGGAGATTAATTGTATGGGAAGAGCAGGGAAGCGAAGAACAGGGAGGAGGTTGGGGTGAAACGAAGAGCGGGAGGGGGGGAGGGGGGGGGGTAAGGTGATGGGAATAGTAAGGAAACGAAGAACAGGGAGGAGATTGGGATGAAACGAAGAGCAGGAGTGGGGGGTTAAGGAAGGGCTGGAGGTGAAGAGGAATAAAAGAAAAAGGGATAACGGCAAATAGAGAATCGGTGAGAGATGAAGGAGGATGGGTGCGAAAAGAGAGAGAGAGGGGGAGAGAGAGAGAGAGAGAGAGAGAGAGAGAGAGAGAGAGAGAGAGAGAGAGAGAGAGACAGACAGACAGACAGAGACAAAAATATAGATAGGAGAGAGAGAGGGGAGAGAGAGAGAGAGAGAGAGAGAGAGAGAGAGAGAGAGAGAGAGAAAAAGAGCGAGAGAAATCCCACTGCAAATTGCCAAAGATACAACTCCCCTCCCCTACCCCCCCCCCAAAAAAAAAACGTCGCAAAGATAAAGACGCAACTTATAGACACGAATCGAGGAACAAAGTCATCGCAATGCGCAGCTATTTTGTGTCTTTTTTTCGTTCCCGATAAGAGATAAGGTAATCCCGGCCTCGCGTGAACCCGACAACCCGGAGCGTCTCCCTGTGTCCCCTCAGGCAATCTCTAAACGCCTCCCCCTGTTCGCTTATCTTGTTATCGCGTTATTTTACCTTGTTCACATCCGTCCGTGATTGGATTTGCGCGAATGGCAGACGTGCGCGAGGAAAGGGATGGCCACGAGGAGGAGGAGGAGGAGGAGGAGGAGGAGGAGGAGGAGGAGGAGGAGGAGGAGGAGGAGGAGGAGGAGGAGGAGGAGGAGGAGGAGGAGGAGGAGGAGGAGGAGGAGGAGGAGGAGGAGGAGGACAAGAACGAGGAGGAGGAGGAGGAGGAGGACGACGACGACGACGACGACGAGGAGGGGGAGGAGGAGGAGGAGGAGGAGGAGATGGAGGTGGAGGAAAAGGAGGTGATGAAGGTGGAGGAAGTACAGTTGGAGGAGGTGGAGGAGAGGAAGGAGGAAAAGGAGGAGGAGGAGAAATGAGGAAGAGGAGGAGAAGAAGAAGATGGAAGTGAAGGAGGAGGAGCGAGACGCCCAGCCCTTGAGCAGGGGAGAGGTGCGAGCTCGTCCCCGGGGAGGCTGTGGCCAGAGAGGGCGAGTCCGGCCCCGCAGACGTGGCCGAGGGAAAAGGAGATGCTCGGTCGGAAGATGCGCTGCGACGGAAGGCGGAGGGAAGGATGCTTGTATTCAACGATTGCATGATAAGTCGAAATGTATGCGCATTTGTTGCAATGAGAGAAAGTTTAATTTACTTGTAATAAAATGATTATACTTATCTATTTTAGATGAGCAAAGTGTTTATCTTCGTCGATTTAACCACTTTATATTTGATGTTTAAATTAAAGTATAGACTAGCCTATTTTTCAACAAAAGGACACAGCCAATTACACTTGAAATCCCCTTTGAACCCTCTATCCCCCTCCCCCCTCCCCTACCCTCCCCTCGCCCCCTCCCCTCGCCCCCTTTCCTCGCCCCCTACCCTCGCCCCCTCCCCTCGCCCCCTTTCCTCGCCCCCTCCCCTCGCCCCCTCCCCTGGCCATCTCCCCTCGCCCCCTCCCCTCGCCCCCTCCCTTCGCCCCCTCCCCGCCTACCGCCTAATCCCAGACGACAACTACATCGCTTTCAAATTGATCCTCTTTATGCACGCTCTTATCCGCTCTCACATGCAGTTGCACCGAGCTCTCTCTCTCTATCCTTCCCTGCAACATAAATAACGTCTCCATTAAGCCATATATAATCCCAAAACGATTAGATGGACGCAATTTGGGAGCGAGTCTCACCAAGTTCGGAATCATGACGAGCAATTAATTAAGGACAACCGGAAGTTAGCGCCATCCCGTGTGTGCTGGGGGGGGGGCGGTGGGGAGCGAGAAAGGGGCGTGGAGGAAAAGAAAAAGATAGGCGAAGAGAGGGAGAGATAAAGAGAAAAAGAAAGAGATGCAGTAAGAGGAGGAAAGGGGGAGGGGGAGTGAAGGAAGAGAAGGGGGAAGAGAGGAAGATAGAGATGGAATAGAAAATGGAAGAGATGATACACTTGGGGGAAAGAGAGGGAGCGAGAGAAAGAGAGAAAGGGGGAAGAAAGAGAGCGAGAGGAAGAAAAAATGGGGAAAGGGACGGAGAGAAGAAAGAGGAAAGAGAGGGAACGAGAGAAAGAGAAGAAAAGGAAGGACAGGAAGTAAGACAGGAGGGAAAAGGAGGAAAAGAAAGAAGAAATAGAAAAAAGGGAAAAAAATAAAAGAAAGAAAAGAGGAAGAAAGGAAAAGAAGAGGGAAGAGGATGAAGCAAGGGAGAAAAAAAGAAGAGAGGAGTAGATGACG
>NW_028234407.1:19997448-20004948 GCF_977035675.1 Penaeus japonicus
CCACACCACACTCACATCACTCACACACAGCACACAAGAGCACACTCTCACACTCACACACAAACACATCCTCAGACCCAGAGAGACACACACAACACACACACACACACACTCACTCACACCTACACACACAAACACACAGCACACACAGACCCACACGACACACTCTCAAACACACCAAACACACACACTCACACCACACACCCAAACTCTAACCAGCCACACACACACACCCTCACTCACACACACACACATAACCCCCCCAATCCATACACACACACACGCACACACACAAATACACACATTCACACACACACCACACACACACAACACACACTACACACACACACACAACACAACACACACATACAAAATACACTCAGACACACACAACTCACACCCACTCACCCCACACCAACCAAACACACACTCACACACCAACACTCACACACACACACACACAAACAAACACCAACAACCACACACACACACACATGCTAATACGTAACCCTAAATTTCTCTCCCCTAATGCCCGAGAAGGCCGCGCTCCCCCCCAGCATTCCCGCCAACCTTACAGCATAAAAACCCCAATCCCCAGAGACAGCTAATCTCCCCATGCCAGCCGCATCCTCACAGCCAAAGTACCGAACACTAGAGTAAGAACGGGCACACATCTGTCGCGACCGAGCGAACACACAGATGAATAGCCCCGCATGCGTGAACATACAGATTGCCAAGCCCGAAAAGCTAGAAATAACAAAGTTAGCGCGAGCAAGACATTTGTGACGTGTCTCGCAGCCTGCCCGTATACGGAGAAAGTGGCCTCGTTCCTCCCATATCCAAATAGGTGTATATATGATATATCTACCTACATAAAATATCTATAAAAAAATCTCAAACATATATAAAATCATATCTAAATATCAAAATACCTACTCGACTCTCAATAAGTATTATCACTAACTATATAATATATCTAAAAATAACACTCTAAGTCAATATATCTGTATCACACAACAAAAACAATCACTCAACAAAACTAACTCTACTCTCAGTAATAAAAATAAAACTCTCTATAACACAAAACTCACACAATCACTCAGCACTCTATCAACACTAACTCTCGCAATCACTCACTCTCATCTCACACAACACTACTCACACACACACTATCACTCAAACAATCAAAGACACTGTCATCCATATCTATCTATCACCAAACACAAACATCTCTCACTCTATATCTATCACACACACTATTAAATATCCAACAAACTCTCACACTCATACTCACACCAGGACCAATCACACACACACATAACTCACACACACTCAAGACACACACACTCACACAACACTCTCATCAGATAAAAAATGAGAGAGATGAGAGAGAAGTGTAGTGAGAGAGTGTGTGTGTGTGTGTGTGAGAGTGAGAGTAGTGAGAGTGATAGAGAGAGAGTGAGAGGTATATATGAGACTCACTCACTACGACTCACACACACACACTCCACACACTCCAACACAACAACAATCATCACACACACACTCACACACACCTAACACACAGCACGCACCGACACTCATCCACATTCTCAAACTCACACTAATCCATACAATCTAACACACACGACACACATCTTACTCACTCACACACTCACACACAACTCCACACACACACCAAACACACACACACACACACTCACGTACACTCCACTCACCCTCTCTCTACACTACACTCTCTTAAACACACACCAACTCACTCATCAATCCAAACTTACACCACACACTCCCACACACCCACTCACTCACACACACACACGCACTCACAACCACACACACACAATTACACACACACCCACACACTCCCACACACACACACACACACACACACACACACACTATCACACACACCAAACACACCTCACACACAGACACAAAATGAGATAGAGCGAGAGAGAACATAGATTGACAGAGAGACGAGAATGAGGGTGGAGTAAGTTAGGTTGCCATATCCAGAGATACAGTGAGATAGAGAGAAAGACAGCCAAACCCCCACACTGCCGACACCAGATAAGTACTTAGCACCCAGCGAGCAAGACAGCACACATCCACCATTCAGCATCTGTTATTTTTGGGGGGGGGACAAGCTCCAACGTAACACGCCATTAATGATATCTTTTATCATAATCTGTCGCTGTATTATTACCATCAAAATACAATACAAGTAGATACTTACTTACATACTCATATTCACAAATTATCAAAGTATGCCTCTACTTTAGATATGGTATTATATCATCAAATCTATATCATGCACCTCTCTATTAAATTTGGGTGGAGTCACTTTTGTAACATTTTCATTCTTTGCTGCTGTTAACAATATCAATATTACATAATCGCCATTATTATGTTATCATAAATACCCTAAGAGAGAGAAAGAACGAGAGAGAGAGAGAGAGAGAGCCAGAGCGAGCATGACGGCGAGCATGAGAGAGAGAGAAAGAGATAGAAGAAAAAATAGAGAGAGTTTACCAATGCAAAACAACCATATTCCAATTAATACAAAAGGTTATTCTTTTACAAGTATAGTATATACAAAGACAATATCAAGTACATGAAATACGTTATTAACTTGATGTTCCAGCGACTAGTTGTCATGGATAATTCAGCGGACGTACTTTCAATATTGTTTATATGTATATAGGTTGTAAATATTTTTAAGATGCTCTAGAAGATGGTTCCAGATCTCTGGTCCAAGAATCTGCATATTTCTTATGTGTAGTGTTGGTATTTGCCCCATTACTTGCCCTGACCCCCCTCCCTCCTTCTCTTCCAAATACATACAAATAACTTTCTTAATTTCAAATTCCCACCTATCTCAACATAAATAATCCCACCTACATACTTTAAACAAAAAACCCGATCACTCCATATCACCAACCAAACCATACCCATAATAACCATATATTCCCAACCCTTACATAACATAAACATATACCCCCACACAAAAATTCAGCCTGTAGCAATCACACCCACACTACCCCAACCATACCCAGACAATAAAAAAGTTCCCATCACCTCGCTCTCTTTTTCTCTCTCGCGCTCTCTCTCTCTCTCGCTCGTCTCTCTCTCTCTCTCTCTCTCTCTCCTATCTCTCTCTCGCTCTCTCTCTCTCTCTCTCGGCTCGCCTCGCTCTCTCTCCTCTCGCGCTCTTTCGCTCTCTCGCTCCTCTCTCCTCTCGCCTCTCCAGAGCTCCGCTCGCGCCGCCCTCTCCATGCGGGGTTTGGTTCTTCTGGTCGCCTCCCCACCCCTCACCGCCAGTGCCCTTACCAATTCCCCTCCCTCACGTACCTCACCCCCCCCGACGACCACAGCTCCACCCGGACCAGCACACCCAATGAAGCACAACATCGCAGGACGCAAGACCCACATGCAGTAAACTAAAAACTTACGAAGAAAAGATAACAAAAGTAAGTCACAGTCCCCTGCTGAGACCCTACCCTCGGACCACTACGCCATCGACATAGACTTAAATGGACGGAACACTGTAGAGCGCAGAGCCAGAATAGGCACCCGAGGACGTCAGCCAAATGGTATATCATACTACGAGCATTTATTTTTCAATATGTAAAGAAAGAAAAAATAGAGAACACAAAACAAAATCAATGTTTCAATTTATTATGTAAAACCAAAACATGACATAAAGACATGAAGGACACAGTAGTGAGCTGATATTAAGAAAATCACGAAATATTGATGACCATCATGAAAACAATATAAACAAACACGGGCTATTATGATCATGATCACAATCGTCTCACATAATATACATTGTGTGGTGTGAGTGTGAGAGTGTTTGTGTGTGTGTGTGTGTGATTAGGGTGTAGAGTGTGTGTGTGTGATTGAAGTGTAGTGCGTGTGTGTGTGTGTGTGTGTGTGTGAGTGGGTGGTTAGTGTGTGATGTGGTGTGTGATGTATGTGTGTGTGTAGAGTGTGTGTGTGTGTGTGTGGTGTATATATATCTATATAAAAATTAAAAAATTTAATACATACTATAATTATAAATATATATATTTATAAAAATAATATATATAATATATTTTAATAATAAATATAAATATTATAAAAAATTATTAATATATATATATACATACATATATTTATATTATATATATATAAAATATATATAAAATAAATATATAAAAAATATATTAATATAAATATATATATAAATATATATATTATATATAAATAATATATATATAATATAGGAAAGTATATAATATAAAATATATAAATAATATATATTTATAATAAATATAAAAATAACGCGAATGATTAAAAGGATCTTTTCCTACAAGGGTGGCAAGGGGTTTTTTAAAAAAAAATTTCAACCGCATAAATAGACGCATTACCCGCACTTAAAAGATAGAAACCGATAATCTTCTTTACTTAATCCGCACACACTTTACTTTAAAACAATTCATATCACACCCTGCATAACCTTAATAAAGGGGTGGGAGGGTCCCCCAAAAAACTCATTTAAGAGGAAGCTCCGACAAGAATATTTATTTTGCTCTTTTTCCCAATCCCTTCCCACTGGGTTTTACTCAATTATACGTCATCCTAATCCATAACCCCCCAAGAAAAAGTTTAAAGGCCATTCTCAAAATTCCATTTAGAGCAAAAAGCCGGGCCCCTCCGAATCTTCGTATTTAAATTTCAGTGAATATTCTTCGAGGTTTCTGAATGAGGGGCAGAACAGATGCCGCCCTGACTGAGAGGGTCTTGGTAGTGACGAGAAAAAGTCATCTCGAGCTGACGGAAAAGAGGAAGGAAGGGGCGTGGGGGAGGCGTGGTAAAGATGGGCGTTTTTTCGTGTCGTGTTTGGGGGGGCGGTGTTCTATTTTTTGTGCGTCGTGTAGAGACGGTCACGTAGGGGTTACTTGAACAGGTGTTTTTGGCGTCCGTGGAGAAAGGAAGGATTTGGGAGCACGGATGAGGATGGGAAGGTTCGAAATGGAGGCGTCAGGATGGAGAGCGCGAGAGGAGAGTCGGGGCAAGGCAGGTCTTGAATATTTAATGTGCTGTAGGATGCGAGGAGGAGAAAGAGAGGAGGAGAAGGAGCCTAGTTGATGTGATTGCAGGAGAGTGAGACTACGAGGAGCGTGGGGAGAGGCAGAGGGGGAGGGGTGGGATGGAGAGGGTCGGGAGAACATGGTAGTGAAAAAGCGTGATGTGATCGAGATAGAAGGGCTGGGAACACGAGGCCATTTTCTACGTCTTCTTCTCCCTTTTCTCTTTCTTTTTGGCTGTGTCATCGAATTAAAACTTTTTCCGTCGGTTGCTATTACCATGTCCATCACATCTTCTCCTCCGCCCCCCGGTTATCACAATTGTCGTCCTTCATAATGTCGACATCCGGTAAAACTCTCAGGAAGAAACCCCACGTTTCAAATACACAACTCGTTGACATTTTGCATAAGCATTTACTTTTTTGTTCATCAGACTGTTGCTATTCTTAATAGGGATTTCATTAATAGGGCTACAAATCGGATCATAAGTCCTTTGCAGGACGGGGATGGAAACCTGAAACAATCACGACGACACTCCTAAGTTAATAAAAAGGACATCGGGATTTTTCTTCAAGAGCATGAATGGAAAAGATCAAACCAACTGAGCATTTCTTACTAATCTACCGGAAGGATTTCGTTCTTGCTCTTCCTCTCCTCCTTTTCTTCTATCTTGATCGGCTTCTTTTTTTCTTTTTTTTCCTCTTCTTCTTCCTCCCCTCTTTCCTCTTTTTGCTCCTCTGCTCAATCGCCAACATTATCTTCATAGTCAATCCCCTTCCTTACTGCCCTCTCTCCTCTCCTCTCCTCCTCTCTCTCCTCCTCCTCTTCTTTCTTCTTCTCTCTTCTTTTCCCTACTTCCTCCTTCCTCCTTCCCCCCCTTCCTCTCCTCCTCCCCCCCCCCCCTCTTCTCTTTTCCTTCTTACCTTTCCTTTTCCCACTTTACCTTCCTCTTCTTCTTTCGTTTTATTAGATCTGCTCTTTTCCTCGATTTTTTTCTCCCTCTTTCTCCCTCTCTCTCTCTCCTCCTCCCTTCTCTCATCCTTTTCACTTTTTCTTTTCTACCAATCTTTTTCCTCTACTTCTTTCTCTTCCTCTATTTACTCTTGTTTTTTCCTTTCTTATCTCTCTTCGCATCCCGTTATCATGACCCCTACCTCCCTCCTTCCCTCCCTCCCTCTCTCCTCCTCTCCCCTCCCTCTCCCTCCTCCCCCTCCCTCCCTCTCCTCCTCTCCTCCCCTCTCCCCTCCCCTCGCCTCTCTCCCTCCCTTCCCCTCCTCTCCTCCCTCCTCCTCTCTCCCCTCCCTCCCCCTCCTCCTCCCCCCCTCTCCCCTCTCTCTCCTCTCTCCCCTCCCTCTCACCACTCTCTCCCCTCCCTCCCCTCTCCCCTCCTCTCCCCTCCCCCTCCCTCCCTCTCTCCCTCTCCCCTCCTCTCGCCTCTCCCCTCCCTCCCTCTCCCCTCCCCTCCCTCTCCCCTCCCTTCCTCTCCCTCCCCCCCTCTCCCTCCATTCCCTCCTCCCTCTCTCTCTCCCTCTCCCCTCCCTCCCTCTCCCCTCCCTCCCTCTCCCCTCCCTCCCTCTCCCTCCCTCCCTCTCCCTTTCCTCTCCCCTCCTCTCCCTCTCCCTCCCCTCCCTCCCCTCTCCCCTCCTCTCCCCTCCCTCTCCCCTCCCTCCCTCTCCCTGCCTCTCCCCTCCTCTCCTCTCCCCTCCTCTCCCTCTCCTCCTCCCCTCCCTCTCCCCTCCCCTCCCCCCCTCCCTCTCCTCCTCCCCTCCCTCCCTCTCCCTCCCTCCCTCTCCCCTCCCTCGCCTCCTCCCTCTCCTCGCCTCCTCCCCTCCCCTCGCTCTCTCCCCTCCTCCCTCGTCTCTCCTCCCTCTCCTCGCCTCTCCCCTCCCTCCCTCCCTCCCTCGCCTCTCCCCTCCCTCTCCCCTCCCTCGCCTCTCCCCTCCCTCGCCTCTCCCCTCCCTCGCCTCTCCCCTCCCTCGCCTCTCCCCTCCCTCGCCTCTCCCCTCCCTCGCCTCTCCCCTCCCTCGCCTCTCCCCTCCCTCGCCTCTCCCCTCCCTCGCCTCTCCCCCCCCTCGCCTCTCCCCTCCTCCCTCGCCCCTCCCCTCCCTCCCTCTCCCCTCCCCTCGCCTCTCCCCTCCCCTCGCCTCTCCCCTCCCTCGCCTCCCCCTCTCCCTCGCCTCCCCCCTCCCTCGCCTCTCCCCTCCCTCGCCTCTCCCCTCCCTCCCTCTCCCCTCCCTCGCCTCTCCCCTCCCCCTCGCCTCTCCCCTCCCTCGCCTCTCCCCTCCCTCCCCTCTCCCCTCCCTCGCCTCTCCCCTCCCTCGCCTCTCCCCTCCCCCGCCTCTCCCCTCCCTCGCTCTCCTCCCCTCCCCCGCCTCTCCCCTCCCCCGCCTCTCCCCTCCCTCCCCCTCCCTCCCCCGCCTCACCC
>NW_028234407.1:20024948-20027448 GCF_977035675.1 Penaeus japonicus
AGTAATGATAATAATGATGTTAATATTAATAATGATCATGATAATGTTAATATCAATAATGATAAGAATAATGTTTATATTAATAATGGTAATCATGATAATGATTATGATTACAACAATGAGAATAATGATGATGATGATGATAATAGTAATGATATTGATAATAAGGATAATGATGATAATGATGATAACAATAATAATGATAATGATAACAGCGATGATAATAATGATAACAATAGTAATAAGAATGATATTAATAATGATGATGATAATGATAATGATACCATTAACAATGATAATAACAATAAATTATAACAAAGATGATTACGAATAATAATGATAACAATACTAAGAATATGGGTAATAATAGCAATGAAAAGGAAAAAAAATAAAATCAATAATGACTAAAAGTAACAATGCTATTAACCACAACAATAATAATTGAACCGAATAATTGAACCGCTGCCCGAAAATAAAATCCACTCTCAAAATGTTTACATAATTTTAGCTGTTCATTGTAGTCATATGGTCTTTGAAAGCGGCATATATTTCTCTTCTTCTAGATCTTATTTTTAGAAAAGATGCGACTAAGCTGTTGTTATTTCTCTGCCGCCAGCGAATGCATAACTTACGGGTTCCTATACCTTGTGATCTGTCTGCAAGTTTTATGTGATCCTGGTGGTAAACAGGATTATCAACGAATAGATAGATAAATGCGATCTTTTGCATAATCACATTCATTCAGCAATATGTAAAGGATGGAATACTGTTGCTAATCACCACATTTTTGGTCCCTGGGACATGAGCTTCCCACACATAAGCTTTTCATCTGGATTTGTCAATAACGGTTTGTGCAATCAAGCTGACAAAGCAACAAACACCATCAAAGCATTGCTTCCACACCAGAGATAAATATCTTTCAAAGCAGAAATATCTTCATACTAACAAATACACTGTATTTACGAATCAGATCATACGTATTATTACTTTTGAGCTGAAAGCCAAACCCAGTATGACTCTCTGTGACTGCACTCCATTGTGGCTGAAAATTAGAGAAAATTGCATTTTTAAGAAGTCTTTGCTTTCAAGACTTTTTATCAGTAAACAAAACATTAATCCTCGTTTCTATGATATGCAGAAGCCGAATTATTTCAGCAATAAAGCAAAAGCAAGGTGAATTATTCAGATCTACCTGAGTTGCAAAGATTAATGCAAGTCAGTAACTGAACATTATTTCTGATTGAAACCACAGTATAGCAAAGACGGATCTTAGCAGACTTGAAAGTGTTGTAGAAAGGTAATTAAGAAAATAATCGTAATCGTAATCCCTGTCCTTAGTTGAATATCGTGATAATGGTCGTCATCACCGCCATTACTCTTGCTGCTGTTATGAAAGGTTGTGAGAAAAGGTTGTGTCTTGGTGTTAGTGCGGCCTTTGGTTGCATCCTCGTTATTGTCAACATTGTCGCTATCACAATTAGTACTATCATTATTATTGTTATTGTTATTGACATCATTATGATCATTATAATTGTCATCTATCATTATTTTCATTAGGGTTACTCTAATTATTATTACAATTATTAGTACTATAATTTTCATTAGTATTATCATTATAATCATTGTTGTTGTCTTTATCATTATCATTACTATCCTTATTGTTACCATTATCATCATTATCAATCGCTTTTTAATCATCCTTACTACTATTAACATCACCATGACTATCATTAACATTATCATTCTTGTGTTTAGCACCAATTACATTTATCATATAATGAGGTTTATATCTTTCATATCAATCAAACGGTGGCTTTTCATTGCCCTTCTTTTTTTTCTTTCCAATCATTTTGAAAACGAATCCGCAACTTCAATTTCAATAAATATCTAGGGAATTTGCGAAGGTCCGAATGCAAATTCCAGTTGCAAAAACAAAAGATTCGGAGAAAAGGCTGACGACAGGTGAGACGACCAAGGGTCAGGTCGCGCCTCTTCATTCTCTATCTGTCTCTCTCTCTCTCTCTCTCTCTCTCTCTCTCTCTCTCTCTCTCTAACTATCTATCTATCTATCTATCTATCTATCTATCTATCTATCTATATATATATATATATATATATATATATATATATATATATATATATATATATATATACATATATATATATATATTTATATATATATATATTACGTCTATATGAAGGTCAGCTTTTAGCTGACCCTTTCTTGAGAATTTTAAGATAAACACTGTATAAAAAAGTATCTTTATCAAAAGTATTAACTCATACAACATACAATCAATAAATCAAAAGATAAGATATCGAGTTTAAATCCGTGATATAAACAGATAAATGATTATTGGAGGAGTTACTACACAAAGTAAAGATTCACTGAAGTTCAAACTACCCTGAAACCCGAGTGAGGGAATTCCCTAAACGCCCTCCCTTGGACCACGCGACCGTGTCCTTCACTCACTCAAATAATAACATCAAAGACTATATG
>NW_028234407.1:20032448-20034948 GCF_977035675.1 Penaeus japonicus
CACACCACCCTCACCCCCACACACCCTCACACACCACACTCACTTCCTCCCTCCCACCCTCCCACCCACTCAACTCAACACCCACCACCCCCCCCCCCCACCCCACTCCCCCCATCCCCACCCACACACCCACACACCACTCACCTACACACACCACCATACAACACACACCCACTCCACACACACACCACCACCCTCTAACCCACCCACACACCCCTCCACACCACCCATCCACACACACCACCTAACCCACACCAACACCCACACACCATCCCACCTCCCCCCCACCAACACCCACCTCACACCACCAAACACACCACCTCAACACACCCCACACACAACCCCCACACACCCCCACCTCCACCCACTCACCCCACACCGGGTGCTACAACACACATCACACCCCACACACTCACACCCACCACCACACATGCACCCTACACACACACCACACACTCCCCTCAACCACACACACACTCACCAACACACCCCTCTCCACCTCCACTCACCCCACACCACACACACACACAACAACACCACACACACCCACCCACATTCAACACCCACCCACCACACCACCACACACTGCCACACACACAACCACACCACCACATCACCCACCACCACACACTCTCACACCACCACACACACACCTCACACACACCAACACACCACACCCACACACCACACACCCCACACACACAACACACACCACCCTCCTCACACCACACCGACACCACACCACCACCACACCACACACACTCCCACCTCACACCAACTCATCTACTCTCCACCACACACCAGCACCACACACTCACACACACACCTACACTCACACACACCACACCCACCCACAAACACACACACCCACAACACACACTCCCTCACTCCACTACAACACACCACACACACACCCACAACCACACACCCCTACCCACACACCCCACCACTCCTCACTCACACTCTGCCACCACAGCCTCACCCCACACACACCCCACACTCCCCTCTCCCACCCACACACACCCACACACCCACCCACACACACCCACCCACCCACCCACACACACACACAACTCACACCACACACACACACACAACACACCCACACACCCCACCACCCACACACACACACACACCATCACCACCACCTAACACACCAACTCTCACACCTTTCCCTCTCTCAACACACACCACACTCTCTCACCAACCTCCACATCCACTCTCCACTCACGTCACCACACCCCTCTCTCCACCCTCCCTCCTCACACTCTCTCTTCTCTCTCTCTCTCTCACCTCCTCTCCTCCTCCTCCCCCTCACACCTCTCTCACCCCCTCTCACACTCTAATACTGCCTCTCTCTTCACTCTCCTCTCTCCTACTCCTCTCCTCACTCTCCTCACTCTCCCTTCTCCTCTCTCTCTCTCACCCTCCTCTCTCTCCTCCTCCTCTCTATCTCTCACTCCCTCCTCTCCTCTCTCTCTTCACTCTCTTCTCACTCTCTACTCTCTCTTACTCTCTCTCTCCCTCCCCATCCCTCCCTCTTTTCCCTCCTTCCTCGTCTCTCTCTCCTCTCTCTCTTCTCCTCTTTCTCTCTCATCTCTCTCTCCTCTCTCCCCTCCTCTCATCTCCCTCCTCTCTCTCTGCCTCCTCTCTCCTTCTCTCATCGCTCTCCTCTCACTCCTTCTCTCTCTCTCTCTCTCTCCTCTCTTCTCTCCTCTCCTCTCCATCTCTCCCTCCCCTCATCTCCCCCATCTCTCTCCTCCACTCTTCCTCTCCTCTCCTCCTCTCTCCTCTCTCTCATCTCTCCTCCCTGCTCTCGCTCTCTCCGCTTTCTCTCTCTCTCTCTTCTCCATCTCTCTCTCTCCTCTCTCCTCCCTCTCTCTCTCTCCTCTCATTCTCTCTCCTCCTCCTCTCTCTCCTCTCCCATCCACCTCTATCTTCTCCTCTCCTCCCCTCCATCTCCTACCCATCTCTCTCTCTCTCTTCTCTCTCTCTCTCTCCTCTCCCTCTTCCCTCTCGTCTCTCTCTCCTCTCTCTCTCTACTCTCCCTCTCCTTCCTCTTCTCTCTCCTCCTCTCTCTCCTCTCTCTTCCCTTCTCTCTCTCTTTTCTCTCTCTCAACTCTCAACTATTCGTCTCCCTCCCTATCTTCTCCCCTCATCAATCAGCTCCTCAATCTCCAATCTTCTCTCATCTCTCCCGCATCTCTCTCGTCTCTCTCTCTCCTCTCTCTTCTCCTTCTCCCGTCTCCCTTCCTCTCTCCATCTGCTCTCCTCTCCCTTTCTCCTCCATTCTCTCTCTCTCATTCCTCTCTCCTCCTCTCCTCCTCATCTCTCCCTCTCCTCTCGCTCCCTCTCAGCATCTCCTCGCTCTCTGGGCCGTTCTCTCTCTGGCCATCCTCGGTCCTCTCTCTCATCTTCCTCTCTCTCCTCTCTATCGTCTCATCCATCTCACTCAAAATCTTCTTCCATCTCTGCCTCCTCTATCGTTCTCTCTCTCCTC
>NW_028234407.1:20052448-20057448 GCF_977035675.1 Penaeus japonicus
AAACACAAAAAACAACCAACCAAAAAACACACATCACAAACAAACACAAAAACAACA
The DNA here is from genome assembly GCF_977035675.1 of Penaeus japonicus. Classification (NCBI taxonomy): domain Eukaryota; kingdom Metazoa; phylum Arthropoda; class Malacostraca; order Decapoda; family Penaeidae; genus Penaeus; species Penaeus japonicus. Next base: position 20,052,506 of record NW_028234407.1, read on the forward strand.
ACAACAAAACAACACACAAAACACACAACAATCAAACACAAACAACACCAAACAACAAACACAAAACAACACAACACAAAGCCAAACAACCAAACAAAAACACACACAAGGCAATCACAAACAGCCAAACAACCACAAAAACACACACAAGGCAATCACAAACAACCACAAAAACACACACAAGGCAATCACAAACAGCCAAACAACCACAAAAACACACACAAGGCAATCACAAACAGCCAAACAACCACAAAAACACACACAAGGCAATCACAAACAGCCAAACAACCACAAAAACACACACAAGGCAATCACAAACAGCCAAACAACCACAGAGACACAAGGATATTACCATCATCGCTCAGACAACATCCCATTAATAAAGCTTACATTCCAAATCTTTGCGATGTATCCCTGCGTCTCTGTCTCCACCAGCTCCTCGTGTCGAAACTCAGAAGGAAATAATCTTAATCACGTAATTAAACCAGTATTACCTCGTACGATTAATAATTCTACCCACTCACTTATTCACGGGCCTGTTTCTCTTTATAATGCTTTTATAATGATGAAAATGTGGAAGTCTTTTGAGAAGACTCACAATGCAGTGCGATCTAGCCCAGTTGTATTACATGCATGTTGTATGAGGGCGTGGTTACGTTCGGATATATGTAAGAGAGAGAGGGAGAGGGAGAGAGAGAGAGATGGGGGGGGAGAATAAGAGGAAGAGAGGGAAAGAGAGCGAGAGAGGAAGACAGATGAGGGAGAGAAAGAGAAAGAAAGAGGGAGACAGAGAAAGAGAAAGATATAAAAAAAAGAGAGAGTGAGGGAGTTAAAGAGAGAGAGACAGAATGAGAGGAAGAGAGGGAAAGAGAGAGAGAGAGAGAGAGGAAGAAAGATGAGGGAGAGAAAGAGAAAGACAGAGGGGGACAGAGAAAGAGAAAGAAATAAAGAAAAAAGAAAGAGAGTGGGTGAGTTAGACGAAAAGGAAAAGAGAGAAAACTAGAGGGGAAGAAGGGGGAGGGAGAGAGAGAGAGAGAGAAAGACAGAGTAAGACAAAGTTAGAGAGAGGGAGAGAGAAAGAGAGAGTTATTATGAAGGACATCAATGAAAACTAGTGATGATGATACTAACGCCAAGGAAAAGGTACCACCATCACCGAAAGGTAACCAAAAGAACAAAGAGTAAAGCGACACACCTCGTACGGAATCCAACCACAGCTCGCTCTCTCTCCCTCTCTAACACTCTCCTTCCATTCTCCAGTTCCCTCCATCTGCCCCTGCCCTCCTCCACCTCCCTCACCCTCACCCTCCTCTCTCCACCCTCCCCCTCCCCCTCCTCCTTCGTTATCAGAGCAACGACGAGAGAGTCGAAACAACGGAAGAACAACAGCAAAAATTACAGAAAGGAGATCTCAGAGTGGAGGTGCACACTTTGTTTTTTTTCTGCTCGAGCGGTGAAAGGGGGAAGACGCGGGGCTGGGGAGGGGAGGAAGACAGGCTAGCCCTGGGCAAGTGTGGGCGGGATGGTGGGAGAGGGGGGGGGAGGGAGAGAGCAAGAGAGAGATAAAGAGAGGAAGAGGGAGAGGGAGGGAAAGAGGAAGAGAAAGGGAGGAAGAGGGAGAGAAAGGGAGGGAAAGAGGGGAGAGGGAGAGAAAGGGAGGAAGAGAGCAAGAGAGAGATAAAGAGAGGAAGAGGGAGAGAAAGGGAGGGAAAGAGGAAGAGAAATGGAGGGAGAGAGGAAGAGGGAGAGAAAGGAAGGAAGAGAGCAAGAGGGAGAGAAAGGGAGATAGAGAGCAAGAGGGAGAGGGAGGAATAGAATAAAAGGGAGATAAAGAGAGGAAGAGTGAGATAAAGGGAGGAATACGGAAATAAAGGGAGGAAGAGGGAGAGGGAAAAAATTAGAGGAGGAGGGAGAAGGAGATAAAAGGAGGAAGAGGGAGAGAAAGGGAAAGACTAGGGAAAGAAAAAGAGGAAGAGGGAGATGAAGCAAGGGAGAGAAAAGGAGGAAAGGGGAAAGACAAGGAGGGACGATTGAGGGAATGAGGGAGAGAAAGATAGGAAGGAGGAACAGGGAGATATAGTGAGGAAGAAGGAGAGAAAGAGAGGATGCGAGAGCGAAATGAGGGCGGAAGGAGAGACGAGGGAGAGAGAGGGAAGGGAATTCGTCTCCACTTCCATTTGCTCCTTGTCACGCCCTTCTTCTCCCCTCTTTTTGCATCCCCTCCTTCCGCCCACCGCCTTCCCGCTTCCTCGTTTTCTCTCTTTCCCCATTTCCTCCATCTTCTTTGTCTCTCCGTCCTCCTTGCCTGCCCTCTCCAACCTTCGCCCGTTGGACTTGCCTTCTCTTGTCTTTTCCTCCTTACTCCTCCTTTTTTCTCCCTTATCTCTCCTTGTCCTCCCCATCTCCTCTTCTACTTGCTTTATCTTTTCTTTTTCTCCTTCCTCCTCGATTTCCTCCCTCGTCCTCCCCATCTCCTCTCTGCTTGCTTTATCTTTTCTTTTTCTCCTTCCTCCTCGATTTCCTCCCTCGTCCTCCCATCTCCTCTTTTGCTTGCCTTCTCTTATTTTTCTTCTTTCGTCTCGATTTCCTTCACCTCCCTTATCTCTCCTCGTCTTCCCCATCTCCTCTTTTGCTTGCCCTCTCTTTTCCTCTCCTTTCTCCTCCTCTTTGCCCTCTGATGAGGTTGTCAAAGTTACAGCATCTTAAGGGAACGAGAAGACTAAAAAATATCCAAAGTAAGGTACAAGAATAAAGTGAGTTTTTTTATTTAAGATTTTTAAAAAACGAGCAGGACACGGAAGTGCTTGAGTGAGTGCATTCGCAAGCAGTGAAAATGAACACAGAAAAGAATGAATTAAACATTAGACAGTCTGCTGAGAAGATGAGGCATGGTTGGATTGGCGTGAAGAGAAGAAGGGTCGTGAGAACTTAGAAAGATTAAGGAAGATGAGAGGGAAGTTAAGAGAGATGAGAGACTATGGAGATAGTTCAAGCTGAAGGTAAAATCACATTTACTCAGTTCGTGGGAAGACTAGAATTCAGTTACGGAATCCTTAAGAAAAAGTGAGACAAGCTGGAAATTGATTGGATTTGTATGAAATATGAATAGATTAACATGTAAGGGACGCACTTAAACATTGTGTGTGTGTGTGTGTCTGCATATGTATGTGTGTGGGCCTACATATGTATGTGCGTGCGTGAGCGTCATATGTATGCGTGCGCCTCCACTCGCTTCCCACCCCCAGCCAGCCTGACACATGTCCTTCTTCTCCCTCAGGTGGCCTGGATCCACCTGGACCGCCAGATGATCGTGTCCATCCACAACCATGTGATCACTCGCCTGTCCCACTTCACGGTCACTCACGACTCGCACAAGACATGGACGCTGCATGTGACCTCCGTGACCGTGCAGGATCGAGGTCACTACATGTGCCAGGTCAACACCGTCCCTATGATGAGTCAGACGGGATATCTGCAGGTCGTAGGTGAGTTTTCAGTATTGTTGTTTTCTCTTGTTTTATTTTTATTTTCCTGTATATCTACAACTTATTTCTTTCCTTGTCAGCACCGTATGGGTTTAGGAGTCATTCAAAGAAGATGAATGGAAAATAGGATCAGAACAAAGATCAAACAAAAGACTTCATTTCCCGCGAAACAAAGGCGAGGCGCGACAGCCATGCCAAGGTCGATTCAAATAGCCCGCAGATGTTGTTGATCCGTTTCAGGAGACGGTGACTCAGCCCTTTGTGAATCACAAGCTCGACCCTTTTCACTCACGCAAGGACTCGAAGTCGAAGGACACTTACATATGCACGGAGGTACGCGACAAAGGCATTGTCTACGCTGCCGCTCCCTTATCGAGAGTCAAAATAAAGACACAAATGCCTCGTGTGTGTGGGGGGGGGGGGGATGTCTGTTTCTACAGAATGGGCTTTATTCGTCGCTTAGCCTTCAGTGGCGAAGACAATGAGACCCGGACAAGGACGTCGCCACTCGCTCTTGTCTCCGGCCGATGGGCAGGTCTCGTCTCTGGATTCGATAACTGGCTTCACTTTTCATTGAATACTTGTATCTCCCCCGATTTTCAATTCGATTGGAATGAGGATTAGTCGGGATGATTGGGCCATTTATGCTAAAAGTGATCAAAGGAAGTATTAAGGATGATATCAATGGCGAAAGGACTAATTATGACAAAGATAACTATGATGATAATAGCAAAGTTAAAAGTATGAACATAATAATCATCATACTTATGAAAAATACTATCAATATTATTAATATCGACAGTCATAAATGTAACACTAAATATAACGATACTACTTACAATAGAATATCGATACCAAACATCACGGTACTTATAGAAGCAGTTATGGTAATAACGGTAAACGTAACAAGGAATATAACCATGGTGATTTTCAGGACTAATATTACTGATAATGTTATAATTGTTGGTATTGGTGTTGTTAGCTATCATTATCATTATTATACCATCATCATTATGCCTTATCATTATCATCATTATTGTTGTCAAGAATATGCCTCACCATTATCATCATTAACATATCAATAATCAATATCATTCTCATAGTCATTGTTATCATAAGTATAAAAAAATGAATAATTATGATAATGATGATAATCGTCATTATATTCCGATAATGATCATTGCTATCATAATGATAGTAATACCACTGCAAGAAGCATCAATGATAGGATGGTAACGATAAGACCGCTGTTGGCAATAGCTTTAGTCATAGGAGCAGCAACACAAGTCATTCTGCGAGTAATAGCAATGGCACGAACGATTAAACCGATTAAGTAATAACGAAAATCACATCTGAAGTTTTTTTTTCCACATATTTTACACAACGAAAAGCAAGCTCCACCAGTGACGCTACTCAGGTGAACGCATTCATGACTTTCCATTTGATTTTTTCGTCCTT
>NW_028234407.1:20059948-20074948 GCF_977035675.1 Penaeus japonicus
TCATCATCATCACCATCAGCAGTAGCACCACCACGATTGCTATCGTTTTGATTAGTAGTATACGTATTAACATCATCACTGGATTATCATAATCGCAATCATACCAATCGTCAACATTGTTGCAGTTGTTACCATTATTATCACTGCCATTATGATTGATATCATTATCGTTCATATAATCATGCTTATAATAATAGCAGATTTTATTAACTAATGGTGATTATATATAAAAAAAAAAAGATTTAGCAGCAATAATCAGATGCATCGAATTCTCTCCAAAATCACCCATTCGGAGTCTAAAACGCCTGTTTTGAAAGCGATTCTCATATAAATACTTTTAAAAAATCAGCTGTTTCCATTCTTCTCGGCGATCAACGACTTTGTGAATGAATCTCGCTGCTATCTGACAGGCAGCCACTGATACACACGCCCATTTACGCTGTGGCATCCATTTTTCTCCCGCCCGTTTGATCTGCCGTGAGATATTGCGCTTCGTAATGTTTTGTTTCTTCGTTTTCCCGTTCTCTCCCGCGCCCACTAGAGCTGAACGAGCCATTTTCTTAGCGCAGCCCCAGCCACCCTCGTTGGCGGTCCCCTGCAGCTCTCAGTGTAATGGCACTTGCCTTTAGCGACGCGATTGTGTCCATGCCTTGCTGTCTGGTGTCCAGTGTCCATGCTTTGTTGTCTGGTGCCCATGCCTTGCTGGCCCCACTGTGTCCATTCATGGGACGCTCATGTTCGTACCTTTGGCGCGCTTCATGTACACACTTGCTTATTAAGATTCAATGTTTATATACTTTGAATCGGGCGGGCGTACGGACGAATTTTTAGAAGTTGAGTTTCTCTTCACGGTTCTCTCTCGGCATTTATCTGCATCAAGGCAATCACTTGCATGCTCGTGCTTTCTCTCTGCCTCTCCTTCGCACAGGCGACCCGCCTCCTTTGTGGTTGCCGCGGCTGCTGGAATCCTATACAGCTGGAGCTTTAAGCGTTGCCAGAAAAGGCTCTCCGCGACAAACGCGATAAGGAAGTCAAAGTAATACGTGCGAGTGTAAGTGCGTTGCAGTGCTGTAGTAATCGTGTATAACCGCCATTTAGCATGTAGGCGGCCGTGTCGGTATTTCAGCTGTATCGTGATAACTGATGTTTCCGTTCAGGCTATTCTTAAGAGAATTCTTATTGTTATATTAAAGACACATCTCTTATATGTTTATTATTTCTAGCTTTCAGACTTGAACTTCACTCATTCTGTTTATGTTTCGTTGCCATTTCATGTATTCAAATCCCTATAACGAGTCCTTAAAATCCTGTTGAAGAGTTGTATTAAAGATTATTAGAAAAAAACTCAAACTGCAATCACCTAAGGCAGTTCCCCATGTTCACCTGAGCGCTTCCTTAGCAAGGAGCGCGCTTGAGTGCGAGTGTTCGGAAGGTCTTCTTCCCGCGTTCGGACTCATCCGTGTTTTGACCTGCGGCTTCGACCTTCTATTTTTTAAGCTTTACGTGGTATTCGGTCACAGGTATAATAGGGCTGGAAGGGCTTATGCTTTATTTTAATTATTTAACACAACTTAAAACCTACAATCCGCCATGGTTAAACTACTTAAATTAAAGTTGCATAATGGAATTAATGGAATTAATACATAGTTAACTACTGTATTTGCATGGGATTCGACCTCGCTGAGTTGCTTCACTGAGCCCGCTGGCGAGCAGGTATAACACAGGGGCTAATTTAGTAGCACAATAAACAAACAGGCAAATTTAACTCAGTCACAGGAGCCTATCATAACACATTTAATTATGATTAATGTTTTGTCTGTCCTTTCCACGCGGTCCATTCGCTCTGTCCCTTCGCTTGAATCTGCTTATTTCATCCTCGTCGACTCTTATGGTCGTCGCTGCTGTAACGCAATGATTGCAATCCACAAGAAAATCATTACAATGCTTATTCTCTGATAAGCCCCATTGGTCTTTTTAGTGTAAATAATTAATAAAAAGTGATGTTAGCTCGAGAGATGAGGGGGGGGGGGGGGATGAATCCGTTCGGGTGGGTTGATTCTCTGACCTGTTGCCTATTTTTTATTATTATTATTTTTTCTTCGGTCTTTTCAACATTTCCAGATTAGATGTTTGGACAATAGCTGATTATGTGCCTAGCGTCCTGGAAGCACGCACATTGGCCCAGGTCGCAGATTACCGCTCTTAGGCAAACTTACAGCCAGATCTTAGTCAGTTATAACTACATTCACATGCACCTTATGCATACGTATGAAGGTTATGCAGGATTTCGAATACTGTAATTGAATTATATACTGTCACATGCTTCTGTTTAAGGGTTATTTCCAATTACGTAATTTTTTTTTTTTTTCCAGTTTTATCCCTCCTTTCTTTTTTTCCTCCCAACCCCCCCCCTCACCCTCTCTCTCCTCCTCCCTCATCCACTCTCCACTCCTCTCCAAGTCTCACTCTCTCCTCGGGCTCCACTCCGATTCAAGTTCTCAGCTCAAACTTCTCGTCTCTCTCCTCATCTCAACTCACATCCTCTCTGTCTCCTCGAGGCGACGGGTTCTCTCCTCCCATCCGCCCCCGGTTCTTCTCTCTCACGATCTTCTCTCCTCCACCCCGATCCACCCCCATCTCTCTCTCTTTCTCTCCTCCTACTCACCTCCACCTCCCCAACACCTCCACCTCCTCTCTCTTCTCTTCTCTCTCTCCTCTCCTACTCTCACGCTGCATACTCTCTATCCTCTTCTCTCTCCCGTAGCTCCAGTCATCGTCGCTCTCTCATCATCTTCTCTCTTCTCCTTCATCATCTTTCCTCCCCACCCTCTCCCCTTCCTCCCTCTCCTTTCCCTCTCCTTTCTCCCCTTCCCCTCCTCGCCTCTCGCCTTCCTCTCCGCTTCCTCTCTCTCTCCGCCCCTCCCCCCTACCACCTCCCTCTCCACCCCCTCCCCCCACACTCCTCTCCTCTTCTCCCTCCCTCCCTCCAATCTCTCCTCGTTACACCATCTCGAGCCTCTCTTCTCCGAGTTCTCATCACTCTTCTATCTCCTCTCATCTCCTTCTCCTCTTCAACCTCACTCCCCCCATACACATCCTTCCCCATCTTCTGTACATCGCGCACGTCCCTAACCATTCTACGCGCTCTCGACTCTCCTCCGATTCTCCGCCCCTCACTGCTCCACTCCTCTTCTGCCTCTTCCGTCACTCTCCCCTTCTCTCCTCCGTCCACTCCCTCCGCCTCTCTCCTCTCAGCATCCGTCATCGCTCCTCATATCTCTCTCAGCTTATCTCTCCTCTCCCCTCCTCTCTCTACTCTCCTCCTCTTCCTCTCTCCTCCTCCTCCTCGTCTTCTTGCTCCTCCTCTCCTCTCTCAGTCTTCTCTTTCGCTCGCCTCTCTCTCTCTTCCATCACTCATCTCTCTCTCTCCGTACTCGAGCCGTCTCAATCTCCTCTCCTCTCTCTTTTAATGTAAGATATATCTATATATATATATATATATATTAAATATTATTATATATAATAATGTGTATGCTGTGTGTGTGTGTGTGTGTAGTGTGTTCTGGTGGGGGGGGTTTATTTTGCGATACACTACAACACACACGACATACACATACATACACACACCATCACACATATTATTATATATATTAATATATAATACATAGATATATATATATAATGAGTTATATTATGGTGTATGTGTTGTATATGTGTGTGTGTGTGTCTTTCTCTGCCTTTGCCTCGAATTCCTACCGAGCATAAAAAACACACCAACCCGTTCGCGAAGAACCCTGCGGTCAGCATGCATGTTTCACGGCGACGCCACTGCACTGAGTACCGCCTTCCTCGCTCATGACTCGTGCACGAGACTCTTTACTGCGGAGGTAAAGAGGCAAAATAACAGCGCGTGGTGGCTCGGGGTGGGTTGGGGGGGGGGAGATCGAAAGATGAATAAAAGACCGAATCGCTGACAGTTGGAGAAACAGGGAGCGGCGGTGCGAGATTGGCAACGCTGGGAAGGAGAGGCTGGTCATGGGATAGTAATGAGAGAATAAAAGCAATAGCTATCATATTGTTCAATTATACTCTCTGATAAATTATTATTGATAAGTGATAATACTGAGTAACAATAGTAGTTAATCACCGATCCGACTGATGACTGATATTTGATTACGACAAAAAAGTATATCAAGTAAACAGTAATATTAACAATGACTAATATGGATTAATACGCATAGTAGATAAATTGGAAATAAGTTATATAATCTTGATTCCCCCCCACACTCTCACTCTCTCTCGCTCTCTCTCTCTCGGACTCAACTCAATCCGGTCATCTATCACTCCCATCCTCCTCTCACTCCTCTGTACCTCTCTCCCGCTACTCCCACATCTGCTCCAATCCTCCTCTCCTCTCTCCTCTCTCACTCTCCTCTCGTCTCTCACTCTCCACTCTCCTCATCCCTCACTCTTCTCCATCTTCTCTCCTCAACCTCTCCTCGCTCTTTCTCTCCACTGCTCTCCTCCCGTCTCCTCCCATCCCCTCTCCATCTCCACGGGCTTCGTCTCACCTCCTCTCACTCACTTCTACTTCACTCCTCATTGTCTCCGTCTCCTCGTCTCTTCTACACTCTATCATCCCTTCTCTCTGCATTCGTCTCTCTCCCCATCTCCTTCTCTCTCTCACTTCTCCTCTCTCATCTCTCCCCTCGTTCTTCTATCTCTCTCTCCGTCCTCTCATCTCGTCCTCTTCTCTTCTCTCGCCTCTCTCCTCCTTCGACTTCCTCTTCCCCAATCCCATTCCCCTTCTCTCTTCTCTCTCATCAACTCTCTCTCCGTCCATCTATCTCGCAGTCCCTAATCTCTCCCACTCTACTCTTCCATTTGCTCACAATCACCTCTCATTCTCATCCTCTCTCTGCATCTCTCTAGCTCTCTATCCTTCTCATCTCCTCTCTTTCTCTCTCTAGCACTGTCTCTCCTCTCGCCTCTCTCTCTCTCTCTTTTCCGTCCCATCCCCACCTTCTCTCATCTCTCTCTCTATCGCTCTCTCATTCGTCCTCTCTCTATTTCTTCTCTTCTCTCTCTCCATCCTCTCTGCCTTCTCTCCTCCTCCTTCTTCTTCTCTCTCCTCTCACCGTCTCGTCTCTCTCTCTCACTCCTCTCTAATCGATTCATCCTCTCTCTCTCTCTATCTCTCCCTCCTCATCGGCCACAAGAGCATCTCCACACTCACTCTTTCTTGTCAAGAGGCAACAATCACCTTAAGTTGTGGAGCGACTCCTTAAGCCGCGCCTCAGGTGCCAAGAGGAGCCAGCTGTCAGCGACGTCGACGCTTAACATAGGGAGAGGGGGGGGGGTACTGCTAGGAACATCTCTATCGTGTTTACACCATACTGGTATAAATATGTGAATAATATAATCAGAGTACTAATCGTAATGTCAAGAACCGTATATATATTATATAAATAATTGTTATATATATAAAATAATGTATATATATGATATATATATATATATATATATGTTAATATACATAGTTATGTGATAGAGGTATGTATGTATGTATTATAGCACACACACACACAATACCAATATATACGCAATATATATACATATCTTTGTTTAATAATTATTGATATATATTCCATATATATTATATATATATATAGATATATATAATAGATAATATGTATATAACAATAATATATATATATATATATAGATAGAGCTATATATAATTTTACATACATTTTTTATATAACATGATATACAGTATATCGGATATATATGTGTATGTGCGTGTGTGTTTTTGATTATACATATGTACAAATAGATTTTATATATCTATCTATCTGTCTATCTATCTATCTATATATCTATATATATGTATATATATTTATATATACATATATATATACATATATTTATATTTCATATATATATACATATACAGATATATATATATAATATATATATATATATATATATTTAACAGGATATATATACATATATTATATATATAATATATATATATATATATATATATATATATATATATATATATATATAATATGAGTGTGTGTGTGTGGGTGTGTGTTTCCTGTCATTTTCTGCGATGAATGATATTGGCAATGAAGTTTTCAATCCGAGAACCCCGGATGTGTGGACGGTAAATATTTATCCCTCTGGTTAACACTCGGGATAATGTATCCTAAAACCGCTCACGGATCCGGTTCACCACAAGTCTTATCAATTGTTCCTGGACCATAGACAGTCCATCTATAATTTGCATCACAATCCGCTAGGAACTTTTCGTACACTCCTTCTGACAAACCAAGAAACCAACCATAAGCATTACCTTCTCGATCAGAGGTGTTAATAACAACCATACTAACAATGACAGGAATGATGATAATGGCAGAACTATTATCATCACCAATGGTATATGATCACCCTTTTTCACAGACTTGGCATAAGACTTTGCGCACTTTCCCCTTGCGCCTTATCTCAGCAGCCTCCAATTGCGTGCACGAGGCTTTGCTTTTATCTGCGTCCGCAAAATCCCACACTCTCGCAAATAAGAGCACCGATATTCCAGCGGTCGCACACGCACAGCCGAGCACCTCGCAAACCGCGGTTCCTCTCGCCGGGGACCTGTGGCAGTGCATGGGAATGATGCTAATGAACGCAATTTCTTACCGTCGAGTCCTGGTCATTTTGTATTCTCTTGAGATCTTTTTTTTTCTAGTAAGATTCGGAGGAAGGGTAGTTTGGGTGAAGAGATAGAACTGTCATACATTGTCCGTGTCGGTATGACAGCCCCTTCAAGTAAATGTCATATGTATATATAATCACCTCGATGTTTCGAGAAACTATTAAGATTCTTGTCCTCACGCCAAACGATGGCGGGACAAGAGGCGGGATCCTTTTCACGAAGACAAATAGCAGAAAATTCAAATTCCATGACAATAAGTAGCATAGAACATCCTGATATAACTGCTGTGTGTGTGTGTATGTGTATAATTAACGAGTATATGTATTATCCGAAATATAGATAATTATATCAATATATAATCTCTTAATATATCACAATATAATATATATAAATATATATAATATCATATAAATATAGGTTATATATTATATATGTAATTTATTAATAAATATATATCCAATACTCATATATATATATATATACATATATATAACTAACAATATAAAATACATATAAATCTATAATAATATATATATATATACTAATTATATATATAATATATATTATATTGATATATATATATATATTCAACACTCATACTCCTTAAAAACGAAAACCAGCTCCAGCGTATATATACACACTCTATAACAACCCAAACCCATCACTATATACCAATAGATTATATATAATACTGTATATATATAAATATATATATATATATATATATATATAATATATATATAATATAATATATACAACACATATATTATAAAACATATATATATATATATATATATATAATATATATATATAATATATATATATATATATTTATATATGTATATATATATACATATATAAATATATATAATATATATATTACATATATATATATATATATACATATATGATAAATATATATATATAATATAATATATATATATATTATAAATATATATATACATATATATGATATATAATAGAACATATTTATATATATATATATATATATAATATATATATAAATATCTTATATATATATATATATACGAAGATGATAAGAGAGAGAGAGAGGAGATGAAGATGAAATATAGTAGAGAGATCAGGAGAGGAATATATATAGATATATATATATATATATATATATATATATATATATATATATACATATATATATACATATATGTATATATATATATATATATATATATATATATATAGAGAGAGAGAGAGAGAGAGAGAGAGAGAGAGAGAGATGAGAAAAAAGATAAGAGAGAGAGAGAGAGAGAGAGAGAGAGATATATATATACATATGTGTGTGTGTGTGTGAATATATATTCTCTTATACATTCAACTAGATCCGTCTTCATTCCGCTTATATTCAAATACGCCTTTCTGAAGAGTGTATGATACCCGTCTCCTAACAATGAATCTTCTTGTGTTAGTTTCACTTGTACCACGATGCGTAAGATGACTTCCCTCAGCCTCGCTAGGCACAATATGATTCATGAGTTAGCGTTTACACTGAGGCTGCTGCGGACTCTCTCTCTCTCTCTCTCTCTCTCTCTCTCTCTCTCTCTCTCTCTCTCTCTCTCTCTCTCTCTCTCTCTCTCTCTCTCTATCCTCGCCCTCTCTCTCTCTCGTCTCTCTCTCTCCTCATCTCTCTCTCGACACTCTCTCTCTCTCTCTCCCATCTTCCTCGTCAACCTCTCCTTCTCCGTCTCTTTCATATCACGATCTCTCTTTCTCCTCCATCCTCTCCTCACCGTCTTCCTCCTCTCAACCCTCTGCACTCGCTCATTATCGCTTCTCGTCTTCTACACATATTTCTGCTCTTTCTTCATCACCATTTCTGCTTCGCGCTCTCAACTAGTCTCTCTCTTTCTATAACAAATTATAGATAAACCTACACGATGTAATAATAACTAACAGGTCAGACATTATCCATCATACGGATGTCATCCCGTGTCATATTGCTGACCATGAACTTTTCACACTCGCATTAAATATAAAGAAACCAAAGCGACCACCGATAACAAAAACATTTCGTGACTTTAAGCATTATAACCTTCAATCATTCATCGAGCTCATCAGATCTAAAGAGACGACGCTCTTAAATATCTTATTAACAGATGATGTAGACAAGCAGGTAACTATCCTTACGGAAGTGATTAAAATCAGTATTGACGCGTTGGCACCTCATGTAACGCGAACCGTCCGACGTCCCTCTGCTCCATGGATAGATGACGACATCAAGAGGGCTATTAGAGACAGAAATAATGCCCACCATAGTCTCAAAAATAATAGAAATGACGCCGCCCTTAAGGCAGATTATAAAGTAAAAAAATAAATAAACAGTGTATACAACGTGCAAAACAAATTATTTTAGAAATAGATTCAAAGAATATAAAAACAATTCGGATTAAACATGGGAAACAAATCAATAGTACCTAACCAAAAACACCACACTGATAATCGTAGAAATTCTACACAAAGCACGGAGCATTTTAACGACTTCTTTTCAAAAATAGGAAAACTAACTTATGAACAAACAAATGCGTATACATTACAACAAAATATAGTTCAGGCTGTGCCTTCATCTGATATTTTCAGACCACAACCAGTTGATGTGATGACTACTATCCTAGTAATAAAACACCTTCTCGAAAGAAATGCTGTAGGAGCAGACGGTATTGTTTTGCGGTTTATGAAGGATAGTCTACCAGCAACCGCACAGTATCTGGCGGTCATAATGAACACTTCCCTGTGGGTCGTTCTTGGGGGCTGGTGTTTTTTTTTATTTCCGTCGCTTTGGAACATGGAATAGTAACACCAATTTTCAAATCGGAGGTATAGGACACGTGAATAATTACCGCCCTATTTTGGAGGGGTGGTTGTGTGGAGGGTTGTGTTTCGAGGACAATACTCCCTGTATTATCTAAGGTTCTCGAGGAAATTGTAGTAAATCAACTAACAAGTTTCCTGAAGGCCAATAACCTATTATCTAAAACACGGCATGGCTTTAGAAATAGGCTTTAGAAATAACTGATAAGATTTATGATAACAAAGACAAAACTCAGGTAAATTTACTCCCATTATGTGATCTTTCCAAAGCTTTTGACAGTGTAAATTACAAAATTCTCCTTAACAAACTAAGATCTCATAGAGTTGATTCTTTTTGGTTTAGCAGCTATCTGCATAATAGAACTCAATCTGTAAAAATTAATGGAAGCATATCATCGAAACAACCAATATATGGTCTAAAATTAAATATGGTCTTATATAAATATATAAACAAAAGAAAAAAGAAAATAAATAAGACATAGCACCTCAAATTAACACATCCCATAAATAAATCCCTTAATCCCCCTCCCCATAATACTCAGTGCATATTCATAGGTAGTCGACAGAACATTGCTAAAATCCCCATCGACACAATTTGAAGGCCTCCCTATCAAACCAAACATTTCAGTGAAAAATTTAGGAGTACACTTGGACAGATACATGACATTTGAAACACACGTTGATAACATATACAGGAAAGTAATGGGCACATTAATATTTTTAAATCACATAAAAAATCAAATCACAACGGATACTTGAATCATGGTCGTGCAAACACTAGCTCTTAGCATAATAAACTTCTGTTCAAATGTTTGGGGATCAACCAACAAAACCCAAATGCAAAAAGTACAAAAATTACTAAACTTTGCTGCATGAGTTGCACTGGGTAATGTTAGTAAATTCGATCACATTACCCCACATATGCAAAAAATAAAATTAAAAAGTGCAGTTATGATACCTGTCTCTTTACCTACAAATTGATACATGGACTCTATCCACCATGGTTATTCCCCCTGCAAACTGTAAGGAAAACAGTTGGCATCCAAACACGCCAGGTACATTCCCTATCTGTAAAAAGATCAAATACAGAAATAAGGGTAAGACAGATGCAAATTCGTGGACCGAAAAAGTGGAACTTGTTGCCAGATAACATTAAAAACATTAACAACGTCTGTAATTTCAAAACAAAATTGAAAGAATACCTCTTTACTCTTCAAGTGTGTATATATATATGTATTTATGTAAGAATAACCATTGTAACTTATGAAATAAAGCCTTTGAATTTGAATTTGAACTCTCTCTCTCTCTCTCTCTCTCTCTCTCTCTCTCTTTCTCTCTCTCTCTCTCTCTCTCCCTCTCTCTCTCCATCACTCACTCCCCCTCTCAGCCTCCTCCTCCGCACCTCTCTCTTCCTCTCCTGATCTCAACTCAATCGCCTCTCTCTCTCTCTCTCTCTCTCTCTCATATATTATATATATATATATATATATATATATAGTATATATAATATATACTATATATATATATATAAGCTTTCTCTCTCTCTTTCCTTCACTCTTTCTCTCTCTCTCTTCCCTTCACTCTTTCTCGCCCCCCCACTCCTCCCCTTCCACTCTCCTCTCATACTCTCTCTCTCTCTCTCTCCATCGTCATCTCTTCTTTACTCCCATCTCCTCTCTCTTTCTTTCTCTCTCTCTCTTCTCTCCTCTCGTTCTCTAGAACCTCCTGTGCTCCTCTCACCTCCCCTGCTCTCCCGCACTTCTCCGCTTCCCGTTCTCTAAACTCTTTTTCTTCGTATTAGCTACTTTGTTCAATACTTCTAGGCTTATTTCCCCTCTCTGCTCCTTCTTTTTTCTCTCGCGCTACCCGATACACCCCCTCTCCCCCCCCCACCCCGCTCCTCTACATGGGTAGCCGACTAACACACGATCAAGATAGATAGCAATGAATTGCTACGCCCCACGGTCCCCTCCGTTCGCTTCCTTTTCTCTCACCCGCCCCCCCCTCCCCCCCCCCCTGCGTCTCAGTTCGCACTCACCACCACCCTCCTCTCGCACTCCCATCATATCGACAGATCTCGTTCTTCATCGGCCACCTATCTTTCCTAGCCACATCGACTATTCCACCAAATTCATCTCCTCTCTTCGCCTCTCTTTGCTTATACTGAGGCTGTTGCCGATTCTCTCTCTCTCTCTCTTCTCACTTACCTCAAAACTCTCTCTCTTTCCTCCATCATTTCTCTCCATCACAGCTCTCTCCTCTCTCTCTCTCTCTCTCTCCCTCAATCTCTCTCATCCTCTCTCTCTCTTTCTCTCCGTTTACACTGAGGCTGCTACGGACGTCTCTCTCTCTCTCCGCAATCTCTCTCGCTCTCTCTTCTCTCTCCGTCTCTTTCTAGTCTCTCTCTCTCTCTCTCCTTCTCTCATCTCTCACTCTCGTCTCTCTCTCTCGTGCATCTCTCCTCTCCAAACCTTCTCTCTCGTTCTCACTCTCTCCGTATCTTAATCTCTCTCTCTCTCTTTCTCTCCCTTTACACTGAGCTGCTACACTCAATCTCTCTCTCTCTCCAAGCTCTACCGTCTCATCTCTCTCTCTCCTCTCTCACCGGGACTCTCTCATCTCTCATCTCTCTCTGCTCTCTCCTCCTCTCTCTCGTCTCTCTCACTTGTACTCTCTCTCTCTCTCCTCGCTCTCCTCTCATCTCCTCTCTCTCTCTCTCATCTCTCTCTCTCTTCTCTCCGTTTACACCTGAGGCTGCTACGGACCTCTTTCTCTCTCTCTCTCTCTCTCCCATCTCTCTTCTTCTCCTCCAATCTCTTCTTTCACAGGTCTCTCTCATTCCTGGCCAAGCTCTCTATGTTCTCACTCACTCCTCTCATCTCTCTCCGTTTACACTGAGGCTGGCTACCGGGACTCTCTCTCTCTCTCTCTCTCTTCTCTCTCCTCTCTCTCTCTCCTCTCTCTCCCTCTCGCTCGCTCTCTCTGCTCCTCTCTCTCACTTACTCTCTCTTTCTCTCTCCTCTCCTCTCTCTCTCTCTCTCTCTCTCTCTCTCTCTCCTTCTCCCCTCTCTCTCTTCTCCTCTCTCTCTCCTCTCTCTCTCTCTCTCTCTTTCCTCCGTTTACACTGATGCTACAGACTCTTTCTCTCTCTCTCTCTCTCTCTCTCTCTCCGAGATCCTCTCTCTCTCTCTCTCTCTCCCCCTCTCTCTCTCTCTCTCTCTCTCTCTCTCTCTCTCTCTCTCTCTCTCTCTCTCTTTCTCTCTCACTCTCTCTCTCTCTCCGTTTACACTGAGGCTGCTACGGACTCTCTCTCTCTCTCTCTCTCTCTCTCTCTCTCTCTCTCTCTCTCTCTCTCTCTCTCTCTCTCTCTCTCTCTCTCTCTCTCTCTCTCTCTCTTTCTCACTCACTCTCTCTCTCTCTCTCCGTTTACACTGAGGTTGCTGCGGACTCTCTCTGTCTCTCTCTCTCTCTCTCTCTCTCTCTCTCTCTCTCTCTCTCTCTCTCTCTCTCTCTCTCTCTCTCTCTCTCTCTCTCTCTCCGTTTACACTGAGGTTGCTGCGGACTCTCTCTGTCTCTCTCTCTCTCTCTCACTCACTCACTCACTCACTCACTCACTCACTCTCTCTCTCTCCTTGCGTTTGTACTGAGGCTGTTGCAGATTCTCTCTCTCTCTCTCTCTCTCAGTTACTCTCTCTCTCTCTCTCTCTCTCTCAGTTACTCTCTCTCTCTCTCTCTCTCTTTCTCTCCGTTTACACTGAGGCTGCTACGGACACTCTCTCTCTCTTTCTCTCTCTCTCTCTATCTATCTATCTATCTATCTATCTATTTCTCTCTCTCTACGTATACACTGAGGTTGTTGGAGACTCTCTCTCTCTCTCTCTCCCTCAGCCTCTAGACTACATGCACTTCCACACCTGTTTTCGGCATCCCTAGAGTGGAGGAACAGGCGGCCTTCCCTTCCATTGATTCCCCAACATCTCATGTCCCAAGTTATTTAATTATCGCACGTAATGGATGCGCTTTGGATGCAAAATTGCCCACTTGCTTCAGCCTCTTGTGGAAGACGCAAACGCCATACTTCCTGCGCTAATGAAACCCTTTATTACTGAACTTTGATTATGGCATTGTTTGCGTGGGTGCAAGTGGGGGGGGGTGAGTGCCGCAGATGGAAGGGATGAAATATGAGGGATGGAGGGAGAGGGAAAAAAGGAAGTGAGAGAGAGAGAGAAAGAGAGTGAGAGAGGGGAGCGGAAGAGAGAGATAAACATAGATAGATAGGTAGAGGTTAAACTAGACTTGTTTCACAGTTCTTATCCATCATCTCTTGGGATGATAACATCTGAGCTTATCTTTATAAGAGTGATTTATTAACAGATTATATTCTTTTGTTGATGTTAAATCCAAAAACACATTTAGAAATAATCAACATAATGTAATTACCTGAGTATGTATACTTTACTACACGGTAATATTAGATAACTGTATTTTCTCGCATAAAAAGACTGATATACAATTAGATATTCAGACATACTGCAAGGTCATCACTTATGGGGGTCAGGTAGAAATAAAGAATCTATACAGAACCACCCATCTTTACTGGGGGTACGTGTCCTTCCATGATACTCCTGGTTGGATATTACGTCTCGACATATCATAGACTTTGGAAGCCCTTTCCTTGACTGATCCATAGTACATGTGTAATATCAGAAAATGAATATATAAATAGATAGATAGTGTGTGTGTGAATGATACACAAGAGTCCGAACTCTCCCAGGTCTAAATGATACATTTGTCAAGGGATTTCCAGACATTTCGCAGCAGGAACTTGTGACTTGAGTTTGATTGAGGCTTCTCCTTCCTCTTGCAGTTCCTCCGAACATCGACGACAAACAAAGCAGCAAGAGCAACATCGTCGTGCGCGAGAAAGATAATGTGACTCTGCGGTGCACCGGACATGGCTTCCCGATGCCCCAGATCAAGTGGCGGCGAGAGGACAGCAACCTAATAGAAACCTCAGACGGCAAGAAAGGTAAGTTGTGATTGGTTTAAGCAAAACTTTGTCCTCGGTGAGAAAGAATCAAAACTTTGGGTCGGAGGCTCGGCCATCCAATCGCGGCGCTTTGTGATCTGGACGTCGAGTTGATTCGGGTGATTCGGGGTTCGGGTGAGGCCATGGGACGCTCCTCGGACGCTCCTCGGACGCTCCTCGGACGCTCCTCGGACGCTCCTCGGACGCTCCTCGGGTCCCGGGAGGGAGTCAGGCAGGGCCCGCTCTGGAAGGACACCCGATACTCGGACAGGATATTACTTGTGGCATGCAGTGATTTATTTAATGGAATGTTTAGACTTATCTATAACTGCGTTAATACCATATATTAATATCAACTAAATTACAAAACTATCCACATGAGTATCTGATGCGAAACTAACAGACCGGT
>NW_028234407.1:20117448-20122448 GCF_977035675.1 Penaeus japonicus
ATATTTGTTCAGTTATGGTTCGTTTTTGCGTTCACTTATGTCAATACCCTATTCATTCCGTCTGTTGTCTCACGGTATGTGCGTGCGTGAATGCGTGCGTGCGTGCGTGCGTGTGTGCGTGCGTGCGTGCGTGCGTGCGTGCGTGCGTGCGTGCGTGCGTGCGTGCGTGCGTGCGTGTGTGTGTGTGTGTGTGTGTGTGTGTGTGTGTGTGTGTGTGTGTGTGTGTGTGTGTGTGTGTGTGTGTGTGTGTGTGTGTGTGTGTGTGTGTGTGTGTGTGTGTGTTTGTCCGTACGTACATGTTATCAACAACTTAATAGGTTGTTGCTTACTACATCGTATTTCGTGTTGCCTACGTGTCGCCAATGTGGACACATTATAGGCGAGATACGAGCTTTACTTCTAGGTGGATTCCGTCGATAGCAGCAACCTCCATTACTTCGAAGGTCTTCACATCTGCTTCTATTTCCTCTAGCTCGAAAAGCGCTGTCAACTTTCCGTCTGTTTCTAGCCAGAGTTGTATAACTGGTCATGTCGCTCTTTCCTTTCGAAGTCACGGTCTGTTACATGTATGCGCCTTTCCTTGATTTGTTTGGCGAATGCATGTATCAATAGTCCCCCTTGAGCTTCGATAAACTGATTTTGTGGTAGAGGGTTTTTGCTACCGCTGGTAAAGGTTCTACATTGCCATTTTCAATTGGAAATGTTTGCTTTGGTGTTAAAAAATCAGACACAAAATTCTTTGAACGGATGAAACCTACTCTGAGAACAGCTATGATTCACTTTTTCATCTAGTTTTTGTATGACGCGTTGTTTCCAATTGGGTATAAATTATAAAGTTCTGGAAATTTTATGAGAGAAAATGAGACCAAAATCTTTGAAGTCAGTAAAAAAAACAATGCAAAAAGTAGGCTCTTTCATAAAGAAATCCAATATGGGAAAATCGCATTTCAGGTTTGTTTGAAATCACATATAATTTGGTTTGCTTTCAGAAATTAGAACTTGTATCTATTCTCGGCTTGTATCAGTCATTCACTCAAATTTTTTTTTTCTGCATTTCATACACTTGGTTACATGTTACTCTGCCCATGAAAAACATTAAATTCTGGCATATGGATAACAAAATATCAATAGAAATATTAATTTTTGACCAAAGATGGAACTATTTATTATTTCATTTGGAGGACATGTATGCTATATTTTTTTCCATTTTGCTTTTGTATTTTTGCTAAAAACCTCTTTTTTCATAAGCATTCGTGTTTCTCAATCTTGTTTAAAATCTGCAAAAATCGCATAGATTGATGGACAAGGAATAAAATCATTTTCTTGAGGGAGTTTCTGATGTTTCATCAAATGCACACTGTTAACACACATAAGAATATGAAGAAAATGTGTAAATGCAACCATTTTATCATTTAACAAATATCTGTGGTATCAAAATATATTTGTAGACAGTATGGGTACCTAAATAATCCAGTGTTACAGTAGAGAAGCTGATCATCAGGGCATCAATATCTACTTGAAATCACAATAGTAATACAATATTTATGTTAACCCATCCACGACGGGGGAATTCTAGCCTTGAATGTCCCAATGCCGGGGCGTTCGAATTATTAGGCCTAAATCAATTGAATGGCTGGCACAATACTGTGCCGCCCGGCCACTGGGCTTTTGAATGCGCGGTACAGTACTGTACCACCCGTCCAGTGTGGGTTAAAATACTTAAAAGCCTCTGAAAATTATTTGAATAACAGTAGACTCACTATAAAGGTGAGGAGTACATTCTGCTAATTTGAATACAGGTGTCCCACTATCTTTTCTATAAAATGAATTTAGAAATTACTCTTGTTTAAGATCATCCCTCTCCCTCTAGAAACCAATGTGAATCACTGGAAATAAATAAAGGATAATAAAAATAAACAAAGCCAACCTTTATCTATATTTTTTCTTTTCTTTAAAATACAGCATACACAGACACACAGTGAATCTTCAATAACAAAACAGTTACTGCAAGAGCAACTACTTTTAACTTTACATATTAATCTTTTCACCCTTACATTCCAGTACAGGTGGGGGGTCTATATATAAAGGAGGATTCTGCAAGAGAGCAATATAAGGGAGCCTATATAGGATTGTACAACAGGGTGTTCTAGTGCTTTATTGGACAGGGATGGTTTAAGGCTCAAGCGTGTGTTTTTTGCCCAGCAGATGTGGGCATCCAACCTTTTTATATGCAGACTTTGTACAGATGTGTTATTAATAGCCTTGCTTATCTCAAAATCAACCTGTATGCCCATATCATAAAATGAAAATTAAATAATAGTTTGATAAAATAAAATATCTTCCACACACACTACTGTGACTTTATCATGCCCTTAATTTATACCAGAAAATCTCTACAGGATTTTAAAGATTTCAAGTGGATTAAGTGAGATTTATCTAAACAAGGTTCATTTCGTCTGACACCCTCATCATTAAGTGAAATTAGATGTCAGCTCTCACATTCCTAGAATCAGTTCTATTGCACTTCTGTATTTATGATAAAAAGAAAACATTTGTTTCAAAGTCTTAGGACTGATGAAAAGCAACTAAAAAATCAACTATTTCAATAAATGGGTTTTATTGTGCTTATAAATCTTTAAGTTCAAGAGAAAATAATGAAAAAAATAATAAATACAGAGAAATAAGCCTTCCTTAGAGCTCACTTATGAGAATTGATCCCTAGATGAGTCACCCACATACAGTACTGCAATAAATTAATTCTTAAATTTGGCACACTTCTTCAATCATCTAATGAACACCTGTACAGCAGGTATGGTTACAGTCAAGGTCAATCTCACAGTGTAGGTAACGTGACAGAAGTCTGTTGCACTTGCACTGTAAGACATCACCTGACCAAGAAAAAGACAGATATGTGCCACATTTAACAGAAGGACTGCACAACTGCCACAAGAACTACAAAACTACTATCATCAAATAAATTACATAAAATATAATGTACACCAACATAATTATTTCAACAATAGTTTATTCACAAAAGAAATTAACAATAATGCGTGGATTTATGAAAAGCAAAACAGTGTGTCATGATCTTTCCCTGGAGTTGAAAGAACAACATGTGTATTTTATCACTAATTTGTGCTACTAGGGAGAATCACCAAATGGTGTTGTTTATTTAAAAATCAAGTCAATAAAACCTAACAAAATGTGTTTGCTTTACTAAATATCTCTTGGGAAAGTCCCAACTCCTTTCATCCTACAAAGTGGATATTACCAATATGAAGCTTTGTTCATTCTTCACTGGTAATCCCCTTGACTAAATTTTTTAGGGAATTTATCCCTTATGAAAAAAAAATATATAGATAGATATTTATATCAATATCTATAGATATAGATATAGATATACATATATATATATATATATGTATATCTATATCTATATTTATATATATATATATATATATATATATATATATATATATATTATATATATATCTATTTACATATTTTTATATATTTTTATATATGTAAATATATGTAAATATATATAAATATATATAAATATATATATATATATATATATATATATATATATATATATATATATATATATATATATATATATATATATATATATATATATATATATATATATAGATATAGATATATATAGATATAGATATATATAGATATATATAGATATATACATATAGATATATATAGATATATAGATATATAGATATATAGATATATAGATATACAGATATATAGATATATAGATATATATATAAAACTATTACATTCTTGTATATGGGCTCTTGACTCTTTTTACATAATCCATGTCTAGACATAAATTCTGGCAAAAGGGAATAAAAAAAAAAAGGAAGGTAGAAATCTCTCATCATTTAGACCTTTCCTGAATACATAGACAAGAGGCTACGTCTTTATTATCCAATTTCAAAATAAAGCTTTTATAATTTTAATCACGCGACTAGATTACAGTTGCATCATATCAAACACAACCAATAAATATTCATATCTGGAATAAGTGATACTTTAAATACTTTAAAGAACATGAAACTGGCTAGTGTAAAAAAAAATCATTCAATAATCTATGATGCCTCTTAAATATTAGTGAAGCACCATAATGTTCTGTAAATTCTAATCATACAGTCTGATCCAGGTGAATAAAGTTAAAAATGTCCTAAATCATGCATGATATTGGTCTATAAACCAGTACATACCACTGAAGTTTTTGGCAATTTATAAACACAATCTCTCTTTTTTTTTTCT
This sequence comes from Penaeus japonicus, assembly GCF_977035675.1. NCBI lineage: Eukaryota > Metazoa > Arthropoda > Malacostraca > Decapoda > Penaeidae > Penaeus > Penaeus japonicus. The sequence goes on from NW_028234407.1 coordinate 20,121,739, forward strand.
CTCTCTCTCTCTTTTTCTCTCTCTCTTACTCTCTTTCTCTCTTTCTCTCTTTCTCTTTCTCTCTTTATCGTTCTCTTTATCTTTCTCTTTCTCTCTCTCTTTCTCTCTCAGTGACTAAAGAAGTGTCCAGTAGAATAGAATTAAACCGAGTTGTGTTTTCATTGTCACAGCTACAAAAAGCTATAGCAACTATGTCAGTCATTAACAGCTCCCAAACAATAACTTGGTTGACCTCTCTTCAGGTATGGGGTCGTTTTGTGTGTCCAGTCTTTCAGTAGAGTCCGAGGCCTTGCGACCAACCCTGGAGCTGTAAAAAATAGGATTAGATTATTTTCCAATTAATGTTAGATATCATATATTTAGAAAAAAACAGTATATACCATAACTTGGAAAGAAAAGTATAATAAAGAAAAATATTACCAAAAATTATTCAAACACTGAAAAAAAAAAAAATCACTAAATCTAAGGGTGTACAGATTAGGTAGACATATAACACACTAAAAAAAAAAAAAAAGCAAAACAAAAAAAAACAGCAAACCAAACAAGAAAAAAGACACAACAACTAAAGGGGAGAAGGAGGGGGATCAAATAGAAAAATATCAATCATCATTTTTCATGAACTTCAAATCAAAAATAAAACAATTATTTCCAAATCCTACTGTTGTTTCCACAAGACAAATCCCCACACCAGAACTCCACCATGAACCCCC
>NW_028234407.1:20127448-20134948 GCF_977035675.1 Penaeus japonicus
GGGATTTATATAATTACAAATCCATGTTATTAATTCTAGCAATACCTTTCATTCAGTTACACTCCTAGTTTTAAAAATATATCATTATATTCATATTACAATCTAGCTAGTAGTATGTATCAAACATCCATATTGCAAAAGAAAAAATTACATGAAACAGCAACTTTACTAACCCATGGTTCAATTTGACTTCCTCAAGTTCCTTCCGTTGAGCAGCCACCTGCTTCTTGAGGAGTTCGACCGAATCAGTGCCACTTCTAAAAGCTGCTGCAGCCACTTGGGTTAGTCTTTCAAGTTCCTAGAAAAAAGGGAAATCATTATAGAACATGTTGCAACTAAAACACAAGAGTGTATGGTTCCTGAACAATAAATTCTGATTTGACCAAAATGTAAACTCTGAACCATCCAAAGATTCACATGATAACAATAGGGCTAATCAGAACAGGTTTCCAGTGACATTACTACCTTTACATGATCTACAAAATAAACAGGATAAAGGCTAAACTAATGGATCTACAAATAAAATCAACAGATAAGAATTCTTGAGGTATACAAATACAGATCTAACTAGAATCTGGATGTAAGACCACACTGAGAGAATTTGAAGGAAAGACTCTACCTGGTTGTCTTCTGTGGGTTCAGGTACAGGACTCTAGAAAGCAAAAAAAAGAAAAAAAAATACAAGGTGAGGATTACAAAAACAAAAAATTAAATCAACCTTAAAGACTTGCATTTCTTAAATGGTTAGGGAAACAGTCTACCATGCTTATTACAAAAATGTAAAAACTTGCTCATGCAAAATTATTTTTTCATGTAAATTCAAACATTCTTTTTATAAATCATATTTTGATACATTGAAATTTTGCTTAATTCTAAGTAATTGTGCCTTTATGTGCATTCATGCTTATTGCAAAAGCTGCATGTTTTTACCAACCTAAATCTTTTCTACTGTAATCCTAATCTCAAATCTTTCAAATAATTATCTTAAAATCTAATAATGACTGTTATATTCATCTGAAACAGTTTGATATAAATGTGACTCTCATTTCATGTAAGAAGGTATTGTTAATGTCTCACTATCATTATTGAAATTAAATATATCTACTCTTCACACAAGCAAACCATAACAGGAAACTGAAATGGCACACAAAATAAACACTACCTTCTCCTTAGAGAAGACATGACCAAGCACACTCTCTGCAACTTGCACTTACTCTGCGTTCCTTGTTCCACTCCTGCGACAATCCATCCATCTCCTCCTGTAGCTGTGTCTCACGCTGCTTAACCATCTTCTCCGCTCTAGATTTCCAAGTGGATTCAACTTCCTTAATGTGAGCTTCATGCTGTGCAGTGAGGTCTGCAAGCTGATCCTCATACTGTTGAACAAACTTGCACAGTTCCTCATCTTTCTCCTAATTAGAGGGATGTGAAGGGGGAGCACAGCAGGGGATGGGCAGGAGGTGCAAACCATCAATGGGTACAGATTGTGCAGGCAGATAAGGCACTCAGATCAGAGCAGGAGTCACCGGAGGAGATCCAATAAATCCATTTGTTGTGATAAACAGCATAAAAAATTAACAATTTTTCCCATCCAACAAAATACAGTAAGTAAATCATATCATTTTAAGATTCATAAGTAAAATGGAAAACATTTTATGATATTTCACCAAGTTCAATCATGTGAAACAAGAGAAAATGATCAGATGGAAAAGTTGCCAATCACATGATAGTTTCATCCAACGCAGGCAATGATTCATTGGAGTTTCAGGGGTTTTGTAGGCACACACACGGTCCACAGGCGGTCATGAATCCAATACCAAATCCATGTGAGGAGAGAAGAGGGATTGAATATTAATATGAGACTTCATGCAATATATGTAAGACATTCCAGAGATAAAGGGATGGGATATGGAGAAAAATCATCCCTTAACTGAACTGAGAAAGTTAATAAGCAACATAGTATTGGCCAACCAAAAATAAAACAGCTAAATTGAATATACAAATTGCATGAGAATATACCACCATGTTAAATCAAAGTATCTCATAGTCTATAGAAAGCAATACTTGAAAATAAAAGATGATCTTTAAGGTTCCTTATAAACTAAGACAATAATCAGTGATTCCAATTCATTCAGGTTATAAGCCTCTGACCTTGAGTTTGCCTTGGTACTCATGAACAACAGAGTCGAGGGCTGATGCTTTCTCCCGGGCCTCTTCCTGAGCTTCTCGTATGGCTTCGCGGTGCTGACGAACTAGGGAATTTGTTTCACTGTCTTGCTGGTCTGCACGTAGAACAAATGAAAAGTCTCAATATGTGTATTCAGATTTCTATACAAAATACCCTTAGTGACAAGAGAATAATAATAACAATAACAATAACAATAACAATAACAATAACAATAACAATAACAATAACAATAACAATAACAATAACAATAACAATAACAATAACAATAACAATAATAATAATAATAATAATAATAATAATAATAATAATAATAATAATAATAATAATAATAATAATAATAATAATAATAATAATAATAATAATAATAATAATAACAATAATAATAGTAATAATAATAATAATGATGATAATGATCATAACAGTAATCATAATGATAATAATGATAATAATAATAATAATAATAATAATAATGATAATGATAATAATAATAATAATGATAATGATAAGTACAACTGAGAAAAAAAATAGACTTCAAATTACATGCAGGCCATCACAAATGATAGAAATATTTACCATATGCAGTAGTAATTGTTTGTTGACACTCTTGCTCCTTCACAGCAACTTGTCGCTCAGCTTCGAGAGCTATCGTTTTGATTTGCTGTCGGTGTTGCTCCTCCATCACAGCCATCTTGGTCTCTACGTCTCGTACTCTTTGCCTCTGCTCTTCAACCTCCCCGCTGACAACCTCCGCTAGCCTGAAGAAATTCTCATCCAAATAAATACTAATGACTTGAATGATATAATGCACCATATATTCACTAGCAACCAAAAATCATTTTATGACACGTGCATATCTTTTCATGCAGTTTTTAATAACGTTTACACTAATCAAAGGAAAGAGACATAAAATGATTCAGGTCCAGAAACAACTGATTAGGCATCTGGTGACAAACATGCACCTTGCATGGCACAGGCAGCTTCTTTATTGGTCCACCTATATATATATACATATACATATATACTTTGTGTTTTACATGTTTTAATTTGTGACTTTCAACCCATTTGCACCGGTTGACATGTTATCACATCAGCATAATATATCGCTGATACCATGTCTGGTCCATCATCATAAATTAATTCTATACCATTGGATTAGGCTATCCATTTTACTTTTTTTCAGTCCCAGATTCCTTCTCAAATAACATCTAAAGACAGATAACACTCCATGCATGAATGAGCACAAGCATGACTGAATGTCTGACTGTACTATGAGTGTGAGGGTTTCTGTGTAAAGGGAAGATGTTCTTTGGGCATAAGAAAATCTGGCATATTTCTAAACAAAGATTCAATTAATAAAGTTGAAATAAATTGTCATTGTGGACCATCTATTTCAAATACATATTTTGATTTAAATTTGCTAAAGTTATCAGTGCTAAAGCTATTCTCTTCTACTTACGTCAACTTTTCCTTCACTTCTCTAAGGTTTTGTTTGACCTTCACTAACTCCTCTTCTTTTGCTTGCAAAGATGATCTCAAACTTTGCAGTTCTGACTTTTCTGTAACATTATTTGTTGTACTTTCTTCTTGAGAGGCACTACTAACTGTTTTGGTATTGTCCAATTTCTCCAAAAGAGTCTTATTTTCTGATTCTAGTTCGCTTACACGTGACTGCAATTCACTAACTTTTTCTGGCAATTTGTTATGGTCATTTAAGGCTTCAACTCTAGATTGAAGCTCCTTTCTTTCAACTTCTAACTTGCCTAGTGTTTCTTTGTCCACCTTTACCATTTCTTCTAGCTCTTGGTGTGCCGTGGTAATCTGAGTTAGCTGGTCCTGTGTTTCGATTCGTGTCCTGCTCTCGGACTCCAGATCCCGAGCAAGTTTGGCATTCGTTTCGTTGAGTCCTTCCACCTGCTTCTGAAGGTTGAGGATGTTGTTGTTCAGTGTGTTGATGGTCTCATTAAGAGTCTGCACCTGGTTTTCTTGTGATGATAATTTCTCCTCTAGGCTGGAAATAGTCCCTTTCAATGTGACAATTTCCTCCTCCAAGCTGCTCTTAACCTTAGTGAGATCATCAAATTTCTTCTCCAGTTCAACTTTTTGGGATTTGATAAGGGTAGCCTCTGCAAGGGCAGCATTCCTCTCTAACTGTACACCACCAATTTTTCCATGCATTGCTGCATTGTTCTCCTCTATTTGCTTTATCTGTTTTTCGTAACTAAGTCTGTAAAGCAAACAATTATGAGTTAGTGCCTTAAAATAAAGGGGCCTATGGTAATTCACCATTCTCTGGTACATCACAAATGCCAAAACCTAGTCATTTTCCTCTTAACATCTACCTATCATAATGCTTTTACTTTCACTTCCTTCTAGCAAGCAATAAAGACAGATACAGCAATTCACAAAAGTGACATGACCAATACAAACCTAATCTCCATGAGGCCTTCCAGCTGCTCTCTAAGGGCTTTGTCTTCATTAACATACTTCTCCAGTAGTTCATCCTTCTCCTTTGTTAATCTTTCCTCTAATTCATCTTTCTCTTTGATGTACTGGTCTATCACTCCAGAGGCACCTTCTTTCAGCTGCCTTGTGAGCTCCTCTTTCTCCTTCATGAGGGATGATATGGTTTCCTTCAGGTCATCGTTGGAAAGTTCCATGTTTCGGACCTGATGACAAAGAAAATTATCAATACAGGTAGAACTATGTTATCATCATAAAGGGATTTCATGGAATTTATCCCCTCTCCAGAAGACAAAAAGATACACAGCATAACTAAATAAATCAAAGGAGAAAAAAAGCTTGCCTTCAAGTAGGACACTGGCATGGTCATCTATAGTGGGTAAAAGCAGTAGGCAAACGAGGTCAAAGTCCTTGTCACAACTGTGTCAATAAGTGAGGTCTATAAAGGTGGGACATTCAGTTACAGTGACCAGAAGCATGGCTAGCACATTTCAGTTTTGTGCCATTATTCAAAACAATATGGGAAACATGAAAGCACAATATTACCTAACCTGCCATCCCATATACATGCTTCATATTGCGTGAGCTACCGTGAAGGGATTAAATATGGTTCTGTTTATACCCATTTTAGAAATTGTAAGTAGTACTTCCATGTACACTACATCAAATAATAGTTCAATTTCCTAGTTCAACTAATTTCAACGAAATATACTGTCATAGGCAAAATTCTGAATTCACCATCAATTCAACCAAATCTGTTTTCTAAATGAAAAGCTTAAAGTCCAGCACATATGTTTCTCTTAACCCATTGCCGACAGGGCACCTAACGACCTAACTGGTCGTCAAGGCAGATGGTCTACGACACTCGCGGCACCGGCTAGAAATTAGAGGGACGGAGAAAGGGTTTTCTCTGCCCTAAGGGTAGCACAGACTAGCACAAACAACATTTTCCATAAATACATCATAAAATGTGAGTTTAGGCTGACTTTGGAACCCTTCATGTACACATTGAAATCCGTATATTAGGCCTAATCGGTGCCGACATGTATGTCTTGACACCCATATGCAATGGGTTAAAATAAAGTAACAATGAAGCAGGAAAGATCTAACTTACATCTAGACACACTGTTAATAAACAAGAATCTCCAATACCTAAGTCTCACCTTGTCTTTGTTATGCTCATTGTTAAACTCCAACATTGCTATAGTCTTGGCTGTGCCCTCCTTCTCTTTCTCCATGTCTTCCACTTGTCGGGTAAGGTCGTCATTTTCGGCAGTGAGCTCATTTATTTTCTGCGTGAGGGTCTCACAGGAGGCCGTGGTCTGCTGGAGCCTTTCCTCCAGTTCCGCACACTTAGCTTCCGACGCCGCAAGTTTCGAAGTAGTTTCTTCCATAGTCGCTTCAATAACCGTAATCCTTTCACTCTGAAGATATTCATTTGAAAAATATGTCAGGTCAATAGATTCTAAAATAGAAATAGTATTTAAGATGATAAAAATAATCCTAAATATTACCAAGAAATAATGACTCGTGATCGATGATGATGATGATGATGGTGATGATGGTGATGGAAATGGCTATGGTGATGATATATACGTATATTCATACCAACATCAATATAATATAAATAATAACATAGCAGTAAACCTATTCTCAAAAAAACATATTCACATTATAAATACTATATAAAAATAAATAAGAAAGAAATCTAGTTGTTAATCTTCAAAAAGAAGACACACCAAGCAGATCTAAGAACATAAACCTCTGATGGCACAAACAAGGTAACTTGTCCTTGGGTGTCTAGAAACCCTCAAAACAAGTGTATAAAAGTATTTGGCATCAATCATAAACTTGTCAGTCACAGCCTCAGGGTTGACATAACATACATGATCTCTGTGCCATTAAAATCATTGTACATAAATAAAGCATTAGGCCAACCATCCAAGGATTAAAAGTGCATTATTCAAGTAGAAAATCCATGGAATAAAATTAGTTCATCAAAAAGAGAGCTGTTTATCCAAATAGCTAGCCTTCAGTCTCCAAAAGCCAGTTCTGAAATATGGTACCTCTGAAACAATTGCTAACACAAAAAAGACATAATCCTGTATCTTCAATCTTTGATATTTAAAATATTATTTCTCCAAATGTGCCTCCAAACCCATTTTACATGATACTTTTTATTTTACGACATTACACCATAAAACAAATAAAGTTCCCAAATCAGTGGCAGTCTTTATTGTAAATGATAAAAAAAATCAAGTTCAAAATGAGCATGAGTGTGGGTGTGGGTGTGGGTGTGGGTGTGGGTGTGGGTGTGGGTGTGGGTGTGGGTGTGAGTGTGAGCGTGAGCATGAGTGTGAATGTGAGTGTGAATGTGAGTGTGAATGTGAGTGCAAGAGTGAGAGTGAGAGTGAGAGTGAGAGTGAGAGTGAATGAGTGAGAGTGAGTGAGTGAGAGTGAGTGAGTGAGAGTGAGTGAGTGTGAGTGAGTGAGTGTGAGTGTGAGTGTGAGCGCGAGTGTGAGTGTGAGCGCGAGTGTGAATGTGAGTGCAAGAGTGAGAGTGAGAGTGAGAGTGAGTGTGAGTGTGAGAGTGAGTGTGAGTGTGAGTGTGAGCGTGAGTGTGAATGTGAGTGTGAATGTGAGTGCAAGAGTAAGAGTAAGAGTGAGAGTGAGAGTGAGTATGAGTGTGAGTGTAAGTGTGAGTGTGAATGTGAGTGTGAATGTGAGTGCAAGAGTGTGAGTGCAAGAGTGTGAGTGTGATTGTGAGTGCAAGAGTGTGCGAGTGTGAATATGAGTATGAGTGTGAATGTAAGTGTGAGTGTGAATGTAAGTGTGAATGTGAGTGCAAGAGT
>NW_028234407.1:20142448-20147448 GCF_977035675.1 Penaeus japonicus
CAAATAAGGACGAAGACATGAAAGTTCAATAGAATACTCAGATCCTTGCGAAGGTGAACTACATCCTGCTCTCTGAACATCTACATCTGCTGCAGAGATGAATGAACGGAGATATGACAGCTGACTTTCATAATGTTCCTGCACTTCTGCAAGTCTTGTTTCATACTTGGAATGAAGAACATCTACATAAGAGTCTTCTCCATTTTCATTCATTTTAGTAATAGTATGCTTTAAGTCATCAACTTGAGCTCTAAGAGCAGCTTTCATAAGTGTAACTTCATCTAGATTATGTTCCAGTTCCTCCATTATATTAATCTTTTCATCTAATTCATTCTGAAGAACTTCAATCTGACTTTCAAAAGCTTTTAAGTCCTCTACTTGCGAAGATAACTTTCCTTCATATTCATCAATCTTGCTAATAAGAACACGGCCAAACTCAGCCTTTTCCTCCAGGATCCTAGCCTCAAACTGCTCTCTCGTAGAAGTGAGGCGGTCTTCATATTCTGTTATTATCAGAGCAATTTTGTCTTCATATTCCAGGGACACTTGCTCTTTTCTCAGATCTATTTCATTCACTTCCTCTGACAGCTCAGTCCTTAGGGCCTTGAGCTGCATCATATGATCAGATTTCTCCTCCATTAACTTGTGTGCATAGATCTGCTCTTGCTCTTCTATAGATATCTGAGATTCTTCAAGCCTGGCCTGAAGCTTCTTCACCTTCTCAGCCATTTCTTCTAGAACTTTTGATTTCTCACTCTCTTCCCTGATTCTTGAAATGGTTTCTTCACCAATTATTTCTTTTAACTTTTTTATTTCATCCATCAAAATTTCTTTTTCCTTATTGGTAATGACAATTTCATCTTCAAGAAGGGCAATTTTTTTCTCACTGTCCACTATGAGACCAGCATTTAGATCCCCAGATGCTTTTAGCTGGAGTACTTCTTTTTCCAAATTCCTCTTCTCAGATTCCAAATTCAGAATCAGTTTTTCTAGGTCTGTCACCATTTGTGTTTGCATGTTAGTCGCCTCTTCTTGTTCATCCTCAAACCTTTCTTTAAGTTCTGCCTTTTCTTTCTCTATTTGCATTTTCTCCCTTTCCAAACAATTCACCTTTTTCTCCAGATTCTCAATTTTGGAGAAAAGTTCCTGTTTTTCCTTAATTAGATCTCTCTCTGACTTAGAAACTTTCTCATCAAGGTCAAGTTTTATAATGTTAAGGCGTTCTTCCAATGATTTTTTCTCTTTGTAAAGTTCATCAATATGGTCGTGTAGATCGCTGACCTTCTCCGCATTACTCTTCTTCAGCTGTTCAATCTTACGTTTATGAAGCTTAACTACATCTGCTACTCTACCTACATGGTTGCTCTCTAATCTGGCAACCTCATCTACATGACTACTCTCACTACTGCTAAGTTCCAATTCTAATCTTTCAGCCAAGTTTTTTTTTTGTTCTAGTTCATCATTTATTTCCCTTATTTTTTCATTTGCTTCATGCAACTTTGCCTCATATTCTTCAATGATCTTTGCCTTCTCTTCTTCAAATCTGTGTTTGTCCATCTCAAGCTGATCAACTGTACTCTTCAAAGTTTTACACTCTTCATTTGTCTTTTCCAGCTCATCTTTCAGCTTAGAAATATCTGTACTGAGTTTATTTATTTGTCCCAGATGGGATTCCACATCATTTTTCACTTCTGGTGAACTGCCTAGGCGTCCTTCCAGCTGGGAAATATATCCACTCTTGTTTGCTAAGCACATTTCTAAATCACTGACTTTGGAATCCAACTGGCGTATCTTTTCCTCCTTGGCAGCAATGACTGCTTCAAACTCAGCATGATCTTTAAATGTTTCACCCTCCGAGGGCTTGCCTCTGAGAGTTTCTACTTCTGTGGTGAGCTCTTTTATTTTTCCTTGTAAACAAGGAATATCCGTTTCCTTATGGTTTTTTATTTCATCTTCCTTAACCTCTAAATCCTTGCGCATTCCCTCTAACTCTTCTTCCAAATCCTTTACTCTTTTTCTGAGAGTCTCTAGTTGCTGCTTAGCATGATGATCAACTGCTCTTTGATCTGTCTCTGTGACCACAGAATGGAACACTGATGTTGAGTCACTGGAGTCCAAAGGCAGTGAAGGTACAAAAGCCAGAGATGATGACGGCACTTCAGCATCTTGAGAAAGTGAGAACGACTCTGACTTTGCTTCCTTTATTTCATCCATTAGAGTCCTCAGTTTTGCCTGAAGTTCTAGAACCTCCATTTTCTTTTCCTCTTGAGAAACTTTTAGCTTTTCCTCAAGTTCCTTTGCTTGCTTATTACTTTCTTCCAGAGATGTCTTCAGCCTAGTCTCCAAGGTACTCATTTCTTCTTGCAGTGCCCCATAATTCTCCATGGACTGCTTCTGATTATTAGTTAGAGTCAAGTTTAATTCCTGTATGGTCCTTTCACGGGCTGTCAACTCATCTCTAAATTCCTTCTCCTTGTTGTACATATCTGTGTTTAGATTGAAATTTTTTGCATTTAGGTCCTCAAGCTGTTGTTGCAAATCATGGAGTTGTTGTTTTTGTGCTTCAAAGTTTTCTGATTTTTCTTTATTGGCAGCCTCAAGTTGTGCAAGTATTTTCTGTGTCTCTTTGCTCTTTTCTTTTAGGGTCTTGTGTTCAGACTGCAGTGAGGCAAAGACATCTTCCAAGTTTTTCTTTTCTTCCTTAGACTTTGCACTCTCCTCCTTGAGGCGAGCCATTTCTTCCTTCAAGGACCCAACAAAGTCATCCATTTCCATCTGAATGGTTTTCACTTTAAATTCAAGTGTTTGTATCTGCTCTGTTCTTTGCCTAACTTCTGTCTCAAGTCTTTCCTTTTCACGGACAACTGCGTTCAACTCCTCTTTATCTACAAACATTGCTCCAGAAGGTCTCAGATCCCCTGATCTGAATTTACGGAGCTCTTCATCAATTGATTTTTTCTCAATCAGTACCTTGTCTAGTTCCTGTTCATGAGTTTCTTTAAGCTGGCCAAGAGTTTTGTGAAGTTCATCTATTTCTCCTGTCTTTTCTTCTAAATCCTTGATTAGATCATCTCTTTCCACCATGACAGCTTTCACAAGCATGTCAAATGTTCCCTGAAGTTCACACATTTTGAGTTCAACTGTTTCAACTTTGCGTCTCAGAGCTTCACATTCTTTCTGCTTGTGCTCACGTTCTCTTGCCATCACTTTTAGGTGTTTATTTGTGACTTTTAATTTGTCGTTCAGTTCTTTCATTTGCTTTTCCATATCTTGAACCTTTCCTGTTAATTCTTCTATTTCTTTTTCTTTTTCTTCCAAGCTAGTCCTAGAATCTATTTCTGCTTCTGCTGCAGATGTGGCAGCCTTTGCAGAAAGTAGTTCCTTCGTCTTTTCCTCCATCTTTGCTTTCTCTCCAATAAGCATCTCAATCTCAGTGCGGTACTCTGTCATCATTATTTCCAGCACTTCCATTTTACGTAAAACATCTGCTTTTTCTTCAGCTAACATGGAGCACTTGTTTGTGACTTCCTGAATCTCACTCATCTTGTGCTCTATATCCATTTTCTTTTTCTTATTCTCCTCTTCTAAATACTGATAACTTTGATTCTTTTCCTGAAGATCTTTAGATAGTAATGACATGGATGCCTTCAGATTATTTACTTCTTTATTAGCAGCTTGAAGTTGGTCTTCCAATTCAATGAAGGACTGCTCTTTAACAGACATGCATTTTCCCATGTCATCCTTAACACGACGCAGTTCAGCCACAAGCACTGACAAAGATGAGATCTGATCACGGACAGGTGATCCATTACTATTTGCCTGCTTACCTGATATGCTATCATCAGGTCCTTCTTTGGGAATATCCACAGGAAATGAGGAAACAATACCATGAAGTTCATTGGTAGTTTCTTTTAATTCTTGCTCACAGGTTGTGAATGCTGATAGCACTGTGTCTCCTAGTTTCTTTCTTTCTTCTTGACCAACAATCTCCCCCAATGCAGTAGTTTGTCCTTCTTCAAAAGCTGTATTTCTTTCCTTTACAATTACCTGTATCTTTAAATCTGGTAAAGGTTCCTGCTCACCATTTCCCTCACATGATTTCTTCTCTTCTAAATCCTTTTGGGACCCTTCAAGTACACCTCCATTCTCATTCTTTGCTAAACTTGCTTTCATGTCCTCCTCCTTTAGTTCTTTCAATGCCTCATCCACCAAAGCTCTAATCATTTCATTCTTTTCAATATTTTCCTCATCACTTCCTTCATCATTACTCATCTCACCATTACCGGTTCGAGCAATAATATCCTCACTTTGTTCACCTAGCTTCTCGGACACCCTTATATCATCCATCATATTTTCACTGGAAAGTTTTTCCCCAGGAGATATGTCATTAGATTTAAGCTCAACTTCAATTTCTCTTTTGTTTTCCTCCATACTAGCCACATCAACCAGTTCCCTGAGACAATCATCACTGCACTTCATTTTCTCTTTGCCTCCAACTCCAGCACTATCCCCAACCTCTTTCACTTCCCCAACACTAACTGCACTAGCAACATCACTACAAACAATATCATCACTCAATTTTTTATCCTCAAGCTGGCTATTACTAGGTTGGTTAACTTGCTGTAAATAATCACCAGCCTTTGCATCTAAATGAGCAATCTTCCTGTCCTTCTCCTTGATATCCTGCTCCAGTGCTTCCAATCTTTCCTCCAGCCTACGCTTCTCTGCCTCAAAATTGTGGAATTTCCTCTCACTCGCATGAGAACTGTCTTCTTTTATCTGCTGTAGAAGGCGGTGGCTGCTGTTAGCAAGCCTCTCAAATTCCAGCTTTAAGAGATCTCTATCAGCAGTTAGTGTTTGGAGGTGTTCTTGCACCTGCTGAAATTCCAGCACTATCTGTTTCTTTGAGTCCCCCATTGGTGATTGATGGGGCTACCTGATTGTGCCAAGTATTATTAACAAATTGCAAGGTACCTCCACTTTTCCTGCCTTCACCTGCT
>NW_028234407.1:20167448-20172448 GCF_977035675.1 Penaeus japonicus
TTTCCCTAAAAACTAACTTCTTTCCCTTAAAAAGAAAAAAGAAAATCAGACACTGTCACACACTCAAACAAACAGACCAAAATCAAAATATTATAATACTCATTATTTGGTATTGTTATCACAATTGAAGGAAGTTATATGATTACCTTCATTATTACAGGAAGGGTAAAAACAGTGGGTTAGTATATTGGATCTAATAATGCTGAACTAGATTGCAAAAATTTCTTTAAATATGGAGCTCAGAACATATATGAAACACACTCAAAATTTTCTGGGAACTAACTAAAAATGCAAACTCCATCATTCTTTTACTACCCTCTTCACACAGGAGTGAAAATTGAGAAACTGCTATTCATATGCAGGAGTCCCTAAAATCATCCTCCCCTCAGTTGAAAGTTATATATTATTATCCATTCCACTGCCTATCCACACTTAACATCCTATTGTCTTATACTTGACCTCTATAATCCATAATGAAGGAAATTTTTTCTCTCAATTTAAAAAAGAGCTTATTTATTTGTTCTTATTTCCAAAAGAAAAGATGTTCATTGACTCATTTCTAGAATATGAAGCAGTTCTCAAGATAACTGAATTAGAAATTACAGGCTTGTATTGAAGTTCAGCATTATATCTGAGATGCCTACAATATCATCAATCACACACCATACCCAGAAATATTCGTGCTTCACTAGCTCTACTGGGTCACGCGATTCTGAGCCATACATACGAGATTTTCATCATGTTGTATAAAGCAATATAACGAGTGTTGGCACTAAGAGAATCAGCAATCTCATGCCACCTGAAAATAAATATTGCAATTTTTTCTGAATTTCCATGCTCTGAAATTATCAATATGCCAAATTTACATCCGATACAATTCCATGTACCAGCATATGAGCTCAGTAAGATCATAATTCGATAACAAACGGCAAATATAATTAAGAAAGAAATCAGAAGAAAGAATATTATAATATAATCAACATAAATCCATTCATACATAAACAAGCAAATATTTATGAGGAATCTTTCAAAGGCAAAGAAGCAACCAAAGCCTTGAGGCAACTGAGGAAAATTTCAGCAGAGCCTGCTGGGTGTATGACAACTTCTTGACACAAAAATAGCAGCATGACAAAGCAAAATAGCCTTGGGTTTGCCCTTCACTCTTTTCAGCTTCTTGCATGTACATCCACATATACCCACTCTCGCACGCATATACCTTATTACATGAGCAGTTCTTTATTGCAACTTGTAATCAGAGAAATAAAAAAAATAATCCTACCTTAGCCTCTGCTCCCAAGAGTATTCCATATCTTTGCTCTTTTTGGAGAAGCTTTCCTGTAATTCAGCCATTTTTCTTTCGGATTCCTCCATCTGTAAAATTCATCAAACAAAAACTATAATTCACTATTGCATTAAATAATTCCTTAATATATTCTCTCTCTTTTTTTCTTTTTTTTTATCATCAGAATCCTTATGGTTAATTTCATCAACTTCTTGTATCTTTGAAAATCTACATCCAATAAATAAAACAACACATATGATAGACTATACAAGTAAGACAAAATAAAGTTTATCAATAATACAGCAAACTTTCAACTATAAAACCTATTTACATGGAATTATTTCCTATAACAAAAGAAAAACTACAAACTGCAAAAAGAAAATAAAGCAATATACACAAATACCAATCCTGAGTCATTTTGCATAAATCTCAGTGACAAGCTGGCACAGATCCATAATGACACAGCTGGTGTCGTAACACCAATAATACTTCCCTCAAAAGTACAGACAATCTTACTTCATAACTAAAACATACTGTGGTTTTGCACATTAGTCAAAGTCCTTTATTGTTACACAAAACTATTAAAGATTCTATATCTTTATTGACCCTTCCATGATGGGCCACATCTCAAGATGCTTAGTCTGGGCTGGGCATCAATTATTTTCTTATGGTATGAAATATATCTACATATGATATATTGGCAAACTGATATTAATCAGCATTTGGTAAAATAGGTCATCAAGTGATCAGACCCATGAAAATGGCTGTAAAAATGATGGGTGTACTTTAAGTACATTGATAAAAACCCTATGTAGAAAAACAAAAAGTGTTTTACACTTACTCATTAAATACATGAGCTTCATTTGAATTTAACAAATGATCAGCTGTCACAGGTCTATGACCTCTAAAGAATATAACAAATACAAAAAAATCAATGCAAGCCCTAGTTTTTCCTACAATTAATACAATCAGATTGATTTAGACGCATACACATAGCAACGTATCTCCCTCACCTGCCTGACAAGCCGTTCCTCTCCCTCCATTGTGGCATGAATTTGTTCCGATAGTTTCTTCTCCAAATCATGTTTCTCTTGTAAACTACTCTCAATCTTCACCTTCAGAGACTCCTCATTGCTATGCATTTGTTCCTCTAGCTGCTCTGTCTTAGCCTCAAACTCAGTTACAACCTTCTTGAGTGACTCTTCTTTGGACTTCAGTTCATTCTGTAAATCTTCAACCCTCTTCTCAAGCTCAGTAAGCAGTGTCTTCTTTTCACTCAACAATTTCTCAATCTTATCATCCTTCTGTTTTACAGAAACCTGTAAATCACTTATGGTGTTCAACAGCTCACTATTCTTACTTTCAAGACCTTGGTTGATTTTTTCCATTTCATTTATTTTATCCTTCTGCTCTGTACCATGTTTCTGATAACCTTCCTTTAGTTTTCCAAGACTTTCACGTAACTTAGACATTTCCTCCTCAGCTGTGGCAGAAGCCCTCTGAATATCTTCCTTAGCTCTATTGTATTCTTCCTCTTTAGTTCTATTTTCTTCTGTCAATTTTCTCACTTCTTCCTCCAGCTTTTCAGTATTTATCTTTGCTGCCGCTGCTGCTTCTTTCATCTCAACTTTTTCTTCCTGTAAGGCTTTAAGCTCAGTACGCATCTTCACCATTGCAACTTTAACTCTCTCTAGCAATGCATTCAGCTTGTTCTTCTCCTCTGCTGCTGCCGTGAGCTCTACCTCCCTGCTATTAATGTCCGACTCCAATTCTGCAACACGGTTGCTCAGTTCTTCATTCCCTTTCTGTGCATTATCCCGTAAGCTCTGGCATTCTATTTCCTTACCCTGCAAATTCTTTTCTAAATCATTTACTCTGCAAGAAAGTTCTTTATTTGTGTCTTCTTTCAGTTGAAGCTCATTTTTCAGCTCTTCATTCATTTGATTTAAGTTGCCATGTTTTTCTTCATATGTCTTCAATTCTTCATTCAGCTTTTCCACTCTTTGCTTGTATTCCTCTGATTTCACCTTCAAACTTTCTTCCAGTTCAGAAACCTTCTTACTAAGATCTTCATTTATTCTGTTCTTTTCCTCCATCTGACTGGACCAGTCTTTGTTGAGCTTGTCCATCTTCTCTGTTACAGCACTAAGTTCACCAAAGGCTTCCTTGCTTATGTTGTTTATGCTCTCTTTGGATTCTTTTATTTCTACATTCAGTTGATCCTTATCCCTTTTCAAAACTTCATTATCACTCTCAAGAACTGAAAGCTTTCTGTTGGCTTCTTCTTTTTCCAATTTGATTTGCTGCAAGTCACTCAAGATATTTTCCTTCTCTTCTCTTAGCCCTTCAATTTCTTTTCTATGGACTTCAGTTTCTTTCTCTAGTTCCTCAAGTTGGCTTTGAACAGATGCCTTTTCATGACATGCACTTTGAATTTCATCAACAAGCTTGGTGTTTCTCTCTTCACTGATATTTAATTTTGATTGCAGATCATCAAGCTTTAATAAGGTTTCCTCAACAGTTTTCTGGTGCTCATTTATTTTTTCAGCTAAGACTGCCTTCTCAGCTTCTAATGCCTCTGAAATAGTTTTGAGTTCAACATTTTCTTTCTGAACATTAGTGAGCATAATCTCTAGCTTCTCACTGCTTTCTTTTAGACTCATTAATTCCTGTGAGGCAGCTGAAGCACTATCAGTACAATCTGACTGTACTTTTTGCAGGTTTTCAACCTGCCTCTGAAGGTCCTGTTCCTTCAAGTTCAACTCATTTAACTGGGCTTCCAAACTCTGCTTACTCTCAGTTAGTTCTCCTATTTGTTCTTCTAACTTATAATTTGCACTTTCTAAGCCACCGATCTTCCCTTCTAATTCCAATTTCAAACTTTCCAAACTGGATATCCTACCTTCTAGCTCTGTGTTATAACCTTGAACGTTTTTTAGTCTGGCCTCATGCTCTTCCCTTGAGTTTTCAGACAAAGAAAGTTTAGATTGTAATTCAGCTTTACATTTCTCAAGAGAGTTAATCTTTTCCTCTGATTCCATTTTAAAAGTTTCCAAAGCAGTAATCTTTCCTTCCATTTCACATTTGGAACTTTCTAACACAGATACATTTCCCTCCAGTTCATTTTTCTGACTCTCCAGAACTATAAGCTTCTGTTCTGCCTCTGCTTTATCACTGTTCAAGTCACAGACACTACCTTCAAGCTCTCCTTTCTCTTTTATTAACTGCTGTATTTTTTCCTCCAGCTGCAGTTTAACTTGGCCAATTTCATTCAACTGAGTTTCTAAGGCAGTTCTTGATTCTTTCAGTTCCAAGGTTCTTGATTCCAACTGCTGGATCTTTGTTTCTACTTCTTGTTTCATGGAGGCTACAACAGCTTCACTGTCCTGCTCTTTCCCTTCGTCCACTTTTTCACTGTTCTGAAGTTCCTAGATTAAAAAAAAAAAATATATATATATATATATACAAATATGCATACAACTAATTTACTTATATACAAAAAATGTATGTAATCATACATATAAATATAAGTGCAATTACAAATATAAAAATATAGATATATCTAAGCATCTGCATATTTGAGAGAGAGAGAGAGAGTGTGTAAGCATGAGCATGACAGTGAGCATAAGAGTGAGCATAAGAGTGAGTGAGTGAGTGAGTGAGTGAGCATAAGAGTGATTGAGTGAGTGAGTGAGTGAGTGAGTGAGTGAGTGAGTGA
>NW_028234407.1:20179948-20189948 GCF_977035675.1 Penaeus japonicus
GGCTCTAAATGGTCTAAAGACTTGGGTATTTCAAGCAGTGAGCCTAACGCCTCGGGCTATTCACCCACTGTGGCCGCGTCCAACCACTACACTCCCAATCACCTGGTACACCAGCCATATGGAAAGTCATGACAAAATATCTCATTAATGAAATATATGACTGATGACATGATATCAGTCACATGGTGGTAGCACTTTCCACTGGGGATGCAATGTCACATCATGGCTTTTTGTATGGCTGGCACACACGGTGATCGTGCCCATAGCAGATGGCCACAGATTCAATGGGCAAATAGCCTGAGGTGTTAGGTCTATGCATTTCATAATAAGACTAAGCACCTTTCCTGCTCCTAATTGGCTATTCAACTGATGCAACAGTGTTATATTAACCCATTGGTTAAAAAATATTTGTGCAGTAGGATGGCTCGTTTACATTGTCTGGCACGATGCCATCTGCATCTATGATCAACTCTGCCTTTGCAGTAAATCCTGCCATCTGCTGCTAATGGGTTAATGGCTAGTATGTGATGCTATGGTGGCACATCAGTTTTTTGTCACCAGGCGTGTTTTTATACATGTACTGCTCACATGGTTTTGTTTAATTATTCAGTTTTTCATATATACAGCTCCAAAGCTTAGTCACCAAAGGGTCGAGTAATAACCTTACCTGATCTCCCCTTTTTGCCTCATTCCTTGAATTTTTGGGAATTATCATCTTCAATATCATCATCATTATTATTATCATTACTATTAATGTTATTATCATCATTAACATTATCATTATCATAATCATTATTATTATTATCATCATTATTATTATCATGATCATAATCATTATCATCATTATCATCCTTATCATCATTATCATGATCATTATCATTATTGTTATTATCTATTATCAATATTATTATTCTCTTTATTACTATTACCATTATTTTTATTATCATTACTATCATTATCACTGTTATCATCATTATCACTACCATTACCACTTCCACAACCACTATCACCATCATTATCACTTTCATTATTTTTATTATCCTCATTATCAATAAAAATGATAGTAACAAAATTAATAATAATAATAATAATGATAATAATAATGATGATTTTGATATCAACAATATCAATAATAATAATAATAATAATAATAATAATAATAATAATAATAATAATGATAATGATAATGATAATGATAATGATAATGATAATGATAATGATAATGATAATGATAATGATAATGATAATGATAATGATAATGATAATGATAATAATAATAATAATAATAATAATAATAATAATAATAATAATAACAATCATCATCATCACCATCATACTGTCATAATCATAATCATAATCATAATCATAATCATAATCATCATTATTATAATGATAATCAAAATAATCATAATTATAATAATCAGAATAATCACATTAATCATAATAATCAGTATCATAATCATAATAATCATTATCATAATCATAATAATCATTATCATAATCATAATAATCATTATCAGGATCATAATAATCATTATCATAATCATAATAATAATAAAAATCATAATCATTATCATAATCAGAATAATAATAATAAAAGTAATAGAAATATTTTTCCCAATATTCAAGGAAAGGGTTAAACTGTTAAGGTCTGCCTAGTAATCGAGTTGTGGAGCCATCTATGTGTAAAAATAGAATCAAAACAAGTCCATGGTGGTGGACAATTACTTTTTTCCGTCATCAGTGATGGTGGAACCATGCATTCACACTTCAGATGATTTCAATACTGAGAACCAGTTTTTAATGTTAAAAAATCAGAGCATAGTAAACTTTACCTCCTTATGCACATAAGAACATATAAAGATAAGTGCTTCACTAGCCCCCAGAGCTGGAAAATGTCAAAACTGCAGCAACCAGCTATCAAAGGTACAAAATTCTACTTGGGAAAATATGCAGGCACAATATTGAGTGACCAGGGAACTGCACATGCACAGAGAACATATATTTCCTTTGGTGTCAAAAGAAGAAAAAGCATTGCAAGTCTGCTCAAACCAGTTTCTAATTCCTCATTGTGATAGTTTCCATGACTGGCAAAAGAAAGTAAAAAATAGACCATTTCTGCCTTTTTTTAAAGCAGAGGATATTACATTAATGGGTCATTATTGAGAATGACAGCAAAATCATAATAATAATACATATAGTGCTTCTATTTGCGAATTTCATATGAACATACTGTGTATATATAACCCTCTTTTCAGGTTATATAGTATGATGGATTGTCAAAATACACTGATTTCAGAGGTTATTTTTGTTATAACTTTAGTATATGTTATTGCTTTTGTTGCAGAACTTTGTCTTTGTCTGGGATTAATTCTCCCCCCCCTCCCCTCTTTGTTTCTGAACCACCCAATTATTGCTGTTCAGTAAATGCTATGAAAAATGAGGTTTTAGGTTAACTTTGAAAGCCTGTAGCTTAACCCATTCGCGTCAGTTGACTTGTTATCACGTTCAGTGGTTTTTGGGTCAGACACCTGAGACAAGATATTTAGTCAAGGCCTGCGCACTGGGTGAGCGGGTGTACATGGCTCGTTCATAGCTAGTGCGCCCGATAATCCCGAGGCGTTAGGCTTATGCATTTGAATACCCCGGCATTCTGACCATTTAGACCCAAAATAGCCTCGGCGTGAATGGGTTAAAAACTAGCATCATCAGAGCCATAAAACTAAATGTCTATATAATGTGCAAAACACAGAGCAGTCTCCATTATCATAGTACACATAGGTGATATCCGGATTCAGACCACCCTTGCCATGATGTATATAGATGTCATCCATTGCCACCAAGTCAAAATTTAGCAACTTTCAAGTTGCAGGCACATTAAAAAAAAAAAAAAAAATTAAAGAAATATAAGTACTGTACATTTTCCTTCAAGATCCTCATTTTTTTCTTAATAGTCCAATATTGTACATGGTCCTTATGAGACATGCATATCATCACAACAGAACAAAAAGCTTATTATCAGCCAGAGCATGTATCCAGCATAGAACTAACGATTTAACTTTACAGCCCACACCTTACTCTCTGTCTTAACACTACTCACTTGTGTCTTCTCTCTCCCACTCTTCCACTGTGGCTGAAATAAATATCTTTGTGAAGAGGAGCATTTACTGATATACAAGTAGAAAAAATAAGCATACTACTGAAGTCTGATTGATATATTTCCAAATTTACAGATAAGAAAAAAATATAAGAAAAAATATTTTTAAAAAATCAAAACAAGGCTTACTCTTGCTGCCAGTATAACAAAACACATAAAGAAGAAATAGACATGCAAAAGGCACAGGCATTCTTCTCTTCTTTTAAGAAGACTTCTGTGGGTTCCATGTTACAGTTCTATAAATCCTCCACATATTTTAATAAGAAAAATATATGGTTGGCAACAGAAAAAGTATGTGAAATGAATCTAAACACTGGTAAAAAATATAGGACATCTACCAACTCATATTTCTGTGTACAATTTCAAAGAATACTTAGTATTTTTATTTCCTATCATATATTTCTTGTAGATAGGTAAAATGTGTTTCTAATATAATTTCTCTTGACTGACCATGCAGTACCCATAATTCCTGTATCCCATTTATAAATATTCCTAAAAACCTGATAGGAAATGATGTACATAAATGGCAGTACACATATTCCAGTGTAAGCTTTTTGAAAAGGGTCATATGAATTAGGGTGACAAAATTCTTATATGCTAAAGACAAATGTAAACTTCAACACCTAACCATCAAAGGCACATCTTGAGGGGGAATGCCACCTGTATCATTTTAAGTGCTTTACAACTCTTAATGTAGTTCTTATAATTTTCTAAACTTCCATCAAAATAATCTCCACCACTTTGTAAAGGAAATTAGCCAGATCTATCCTAACCTGTCCTACTGCAATATTAACTCACTATCAATGGTAATATAGGACCATATCACAAACTTTTTCATAAATAAGTTTTGTAATGCATTTCTTTCTGCAAAAAGGAAAATAAGTTATAAATAAAAACAAATACATAGAAGCATGAACTTTATAACAGATAAGACTATAAAAACAAAAAACAAATCAAATTCTACTGCTTACATCACTACAGTGATATCAGACTTTTACAAATTTTCCTATTAATTTTCTGAATAAACAATTCAAATCAGAACAAACCATCTGACAGAACATGATAAAGCTCCCCATAGTGCTCTCTTTATCTAAGACATTCATAAAGCATATACCATAACCGCACTGGATCAAACAATATCTCTTCAAGGGACGAGGAAACATACTATCCATATCATATCCTGCAGATTCTGTGCAGAATATTCGACAGCATACCTACAATCTCTTTGGCTGTGGAAAATACTCCCTATTTACATGCTCCTAATATCAGTCTTTTGTCTTTGGTGTTCTTGGGACTACTTCTACCACCATTTCTTCACTACTACATCCAATAATCTGTCTCCTGAAAGTCATCCTGTCTAGCTGTCCTACTATCCACTATCCCATTAGAGTAATAATATTTTGATCAATTCAAGTGTCTGTATATTGCACATCAATAATTAACATGTATATAATTAACCAATAGTATGTAATCCTTAATAAATTAAAAATTAAATTAAACATACCTTTTAGTTTTTCTATCAGTTCATCAGCTTCAGCATTTGCAGTCACTGCTGTAGAGGCTGAACCATGAGATGCCACAGATACATTATCTGCCATAGAATTATTATCTGTCATGGAAGCACTCTCAGCTGTTGACACACTCTCTACTCCAGAAGAGTTATCACCGGCTGAGACATTATCAGCATCATCTTGGCTCTTGATTTGCCGCTCATCCCGCTGGCTGCCAGACGAGTGATTGTCATTTGAGGTTTGGCTTTGTGCATCTGTACTGCCTATGTCCCCTGCTACAACACCCTCCTGGAGAATCTTTACCTGTGAGAACAATGGCACGTGAATGCAAACAAAATAAAACAATGGCTTCACCATTTAAGTTACGATTTATCTACAACATTGAACTCCAAGAGAATCTTGAAAAGATTACAAATCCCACACTGCATCATTATGGTGATTACACTGAACAATTTGAATAGCATACTATACAAAGCAGACATAAAATAAAAGTATAATAAATTCTCAAAACTGCAAAATACAATCGTGGAAAAGCAAAATCTAGTTGTGAATCAAACAATGTCTAAGCTCCTAAAAACGGCAAAGAAAATCATAAAAAGCTTTATTTACTTTAGTTTTCACAAATCTACTGTGATATCTAGCCAAATGTACTTTCTGAAAGATCAATTATTTCTGAAATGGACACCCCAAAAAAATCAGGTCATTAGATTAAACTTAACAGTACCAATAATCATTATATCCAAAAGTACACACACAAAAAGGCAACAAAACATCATACATCAGATCTCAAAGCAAGACAAGAAAAGACTAGTTCACTACATTCCACAAAACCTATGGACTACAAGCTCCTACAAGACACACCTTGGTCAGGAGTGCGGCTATCTTGAGTTCCCGCTCCTCAAGGTCCGCGTTTAGCTCTTCTTCCAGGTGGGCTTTGGCCTGTTGCTGAAGGATGCACTGTTCCCGTAGTCCACTCACCTACAAACAGCCACAGTGAACCCTTAGACCCCCCTATTTCTCTCCTTCCCCCATTTTATCCCTCTTCCTCTCCATAAATCATAGAATTACCTGCCTTACCTGGCTCACAAGGAAGATTAACCTCTCAGTGGCATCACAACAGACATGCATCCCAAATCTAAATCACTGTCATATCTACCAAAAGGTCAAGTTGTAAATAGTAGAATCAATACATGTTAGTAATCTGAAACAAAACACCCTTTTGCCAAGTACCTTACATGTTATTAGTAAACTTTCTTACAAAAAAAATCAATATGTATTCAACATTTCCCTGATTTAATTCAAACTGTACAGCTGCAGGAAAATATATAGCTTAATCATTCCTAAATTTTCAAGTTTCCCTACAACCAGTGAAACAAGACTTCTAAACCTCAACAACAAAATACATCAGAAAGAACCTGGTGCATAGTACCTGAGCACAGAAAAAAATCATACAACAATAACCCATCCACATAATTTACTGTACTGCATTTCTGGTGAAAACTTTCACAGAAAGCTTCAATAAAAAAATATTATTCCACTCTTGAGTTGCTGAATAAAAAATGTGGGAAAATAGAGAGAGTGAGAGAAGACAATGCTGAGAAAGATACAAAGTTAAAAAGGTGGTAATATTATCCACATTAACAAGACTGAATCTTACATTCCAAGTAATTTTGTAACTCTTGCATATGGTAAATCTTTTACTATGAATATCAATGACTTCTCCCATCTATCCAGAGAATATAGAATGGGAGTATATCAAAATATTATGAGCAAGTCCTATATATTTGTTAAGAATTTTCTAAGTTCTTTACAGCTTTCATTAAAATATAACAATCAGCACCTTTCTAATTTACATAAAACAGAAACCTATTATCTCCAAGTACTTATCAAAGGAAGATAACAAAGGAAGATTTAGCTGCCATATATCAAGGCAAAAACAACCTCGAGACAAAACACAACCACTCTGGATTTATTACATTAAGCTTTTCATTTTTTTTTTTTTTTTTAATACATTTAATATAAAAGATTTATGAGTACAGACATGGAATTTCATCTAACACTTCATTAAACTTGTACTTCTCTTTCCAGTGTTTTAATGTGTCAACATGCAGAATTATGTATCCAAAATAATTTGTATACCATAAAAACCACAGCTTTCTACTGTGAAAATACACACACATTACTAATATATGTCAACAGAATTGGAGTAGAGTTCACACCACTGTTTAAAAATACCAGTACTTCATAGGATGGCTCAGGAATAAATTTCAAATACCTAAATGCTCTCAAGTTTGACACTTCAGTCATTAAATTACTTTTTTTGAGAGTTCTTAAGTACCTTCTAAAACAGATTTCTGTTGGCCATTTAGTCCAAGCACCTTATCACATAGCCACAATTCTGTAAACAGTATTAACCCATTCACGCCAGGTGACGTGGTATCACACGGGAATATTTTACTCCTACTGGAAGACATCCTATAATATCATGATCTCTCCCTCTAAACACAAGTTTTACATCATTATGTATGTGTATATTCATTTAGGTTGCAAAGACACATTTTTTTTACTTGTGAGAATAATGAAAACAAACACAAAAATCTCCTCTTATCACCCCGTTGAATTGGGCAGGTGAAAATCCCTCTGATAGGTGCAATGCAGCATCACGCCCAGAGAGATCTCACACTTGGAGGCTGTGGGCACTTTTTATCTTGCCAGCTGGTGCAGCATTAGGCAAATATAAGCCCAGGTGTGAATGGGTTAACAAACCTGACATTCTGATATTGATATAGAAATTGATACTAACATCATTCACCTGTAAATTTTATAACTGATAACTATCTGGTGAAAAATAGATACATCTCTGGAAGGACACTTTTGAGGTGATATGAGATATATCATAAAATTCACTTCCTAATCACATTGGTGGACTTGTTAAATTCTGACTCCTATGTGTTGCATCAACAATTTGACAAAGATCTAAGAAAGCACATCCTTAAAAAGTGATTTACAGGTAGGTAGCTCATGCATATGGAGCTTTGGTTAATTCTATGTCTAATTCATGCTGACTGATGAGGGTATTTATTACCAATTGCTATCACATATAAAGACGGTGAGTTATCATCAATTACTTAATGGTAGGACCTGTTACAGGAAGATGGTATAACACACATAGTGATTATAAAGTTGCAATAACTGGTATATGAAGTATGATAGTGGAAGCTGCTCTGCCTACAGATGGAAGTAGAAATGTGCAGAAAATTGAACACTATTTGTTTTAAAGGAGTCATACCTTTAATTACTTATCCTTAGCAATTTGCTTATTCTCCTGCTTATATGATTCCATTCCAATTCCTACTAATTTAATCTATCAAACTCAGTGCTTACATCAAACCTGACTAGGTTATCCTCAAGCCCATCTTAGACCCACCTTATGCTCTACCTCTTCCTTTACTAACTTCTTGTTCCTTGGTGATCTGAGACCTGGTTACATTACGCACAGTATCTACTTTATACATTACAGGCCATGCAAGGGTTTCCAATATATATACCAATCATGCACATCTAATTCCCATGTACAATACCATAGGTTCCACCTAACCCCATATTATTCTGTAAATACAAATACTGTTAAGAAAACTGCAAGGCACTGTTGAACATATCCAGTAAACACCCTTTAACTAACTTGGCACATTATCTGAATATTTAAGGCAACCTGGTAAAGCCACAGTTTGTCTTGCATTTAGCATTAAACCACAGCAATACCTTTACTACAGTTCACATAACAGAAAAGCTATTTGACACTTGTAACTTCTGTTCACAGAGAAAGCTTTAAAACAGCAAAACCAGACAAATCCTATATACAACTTAATATTCACACAAGACAAGTAGTGAGTGCAATACCAAGCAGCCAGTGCTAACAGGTAAATGATGCCCCCTACACTTGAGTCATTGCAAAGATACATACCTTGGTCTGAAGAGCCATAATCTTATGGTCTTTTTCCTCTAGGTCACTCCTTAGTTCTTGCTCAAGGTGAGCCTTAGCTTGTTGTTCTAGTGTACACTGTTCTCTTAGTTCACTCACCTAAACAAACCATAAACTTGGTTAGTCACACAAAGTTACAATAAAACACTAGACTCTCGATTTTTGCCTGTGATTAGGTAACTAAACTACATATATGTTTGTCAAATTCAAATCATAGCATTACTCTTGCCAGTTAGTTGTAGATTTCACATTCCTGTACCTATGCATTTACACATTCTGTAGCTAAATATTGACACTGAAAATATCAATCTTTTACATATAAATGACAATTACATGTATGCTACTGAGAAATAAGAAACAATACAGTACAGACAGTGGCATTCCAAAATCAAAAGTGAATGGCACATACCTCTAGGCTATGCATAAACTTCCATTCCATTCTCATCACAAACATAAATGTTCAACTACAATTAGGAATAAGCATACACATGGCCATTTGCATTATCACTTGAACTTTTCCAAGCATACCTAACTCTTCCTCACATACAAATGCACACACACTGCTCCCTACATTCATTCTCATATAGAAATACTCACAAACTACTACCTATACTCTGAAATATATTACTTTTATGCTCAAACTTGCATACAAACACACATACTTCCAATGCTCTTCTTCATTAACAACTACAGATTCTCCATGCTATCCTCACATACAGACTTGCACACAACCTGATTCCTATGGTCTTCCTCATACAAACACAGATACTTCCTATTCTCTTCTTCACTTACAAAATCAAAGAGTCTATCCTCACAAACAAACACACTGATTCCTATGTTCTTCCTGACATAAAACTCACACACACATACACACAACTACCATTTCTATGGAGTCTTTAAAATCTCATAATACTGTCTGAAGAAAGCTCCAATGCAGGTAATACAAAAAGTAAATAAAAACAACTATAAGTCTATTCTGTTAATGGTACTCTGGGTATGGATAATCAAAATTTTTTAAATGCATGCAAAATTTAATCCATTTTCTAACTTACTTTTCGCAGAGCTTTATCCTGAGTTTTTGTTAATATGTCTCTCAGTTTATCCGACTCTTTCTCCTTCTCTTTGTAGGCTCGAGCCAAATCAGAGTACCTACGAAAGAAAATTATTTCATGAGCTTTAGTATCAACTAGAATCTCCAACACAGGATATCATCACAATATCATTAACCCCTTAATGACATATGACATGACATTCACATCACATCTTGGCTGGTCTTCCCTCCCAGTGACATGAAAACTATCTCTTGGCTTTTGTCTACATACGAATAGCCCCTGGCATTAGGCCAGTGCA
>NW_028234407.1:20207448-20209948 GCF_977035675.1 Penaeus japonicus
TATATATATATATATATCAGCATACAAATAAACCTATATAAAAAGTATACAGTAATACAACAGAATTGATATTAAGCTTTTTTGCAGTTACTGAAGAAAAAAATAATAGCTATGTCTACGCTGTTGACTGACAGAGCTTTGAACATTTCAGCAAAAAATTTACCCCAAGTTATATATTGATACATTTTTTGCATTATTTACCCTAAAACCTTTACTAATAATATTCTAAGTGAGCTGTCAAATGCTACATCACAAAACATTACAGCAGATGCACTTTGTTGATATCCCATTCAGTTTTCATAACCATAACAAACAAAAGAAGTCACTTTTGTTTGATCCAATAATGTTATAGAATTATAATACTTTTTTTTGTCAGTAACCCATGAAGATTTACTAGTATATATATAACCAAAAAAGAATATTTTTTTTTCCTTTCTTTCCTTTCTTTTCATAAAACATTTATGAGACCTATTTTTCTTGCAAATAATTAGAATGCACTGGCTGCTTTAATGGGGTTAATTTTTAGATTACCTGTACTAGCTAAAAAATTTGGAGTCTAAGGCCAATGTTTTTTGTCTTTGATTCTGGAGATGCTGAATAATAAACATTAAAAAACTAGGGTTTGGCCCAATTTTAGAGAGCTGCAGCTCAAGAACTGGTGCTCAGGTCACAGGGCAGCATCCATTATCATGCCATACATAGGTACTTTCCAGAATTCTTAACTACCTAATTTTTATTTTCTGATCTTTGTAATGTAATAATGAAATACTGGTATTTACTTTTATTAATCCATGAGCAACCCAATGGAATTTATTTCTGAATTGCTTTCTTTCAAATTTACAGAATTGTTGAACTTCTTGCCTTGTGTCAGTTTTAACTGATATAGTCATATTTCCTTTGTGCTAGACCTTAATTACTGAGTGGAATTATACAATATTTTTCCTAGAGAAAACAATTTACATACTTATCAAAACATTTATAACAAAATTTATATAGTAAAAATCTTCAAAAAAAGGAGTGTGTCTTATAGGCATGGGCAGGGGCATCTCCTACACCAGAAAATACAGTAAGCTTCATTTAACCCATTCCCGCCGGCGCTGTTCCATCTTTGCATGGCTGCAATGCCGGGGTTCTCGAACGCATAGGCCTAAATCAATTATACGACTGACGCCACATGCCGGCACCCGGCACTATGCATATCATATAATCGCCATCTGTGGCCGGCGGCCGGCAGTATCAGGTTAAATGTGAAAGAAAATAAAAATCAGACTGACAGAATAAAGAAAGGTTAATCATTATATTTTCAGCTGGAAAAGAAACAATATTTTTGGTATAGACACTGTAGCATTTCTTAGTAGGCTATATGTATATGTTCCATGTGTTATCTCTGAATATGCTGTTCACAGAGTAGATAAATATATTTCAAGCCTTATTAACCAACTTGTATTTTAAGAAATAAAAGAAGAAAGGTCAATCACAACTGTAAATTAACAACTATGGGAGTATCTGAAATATCTGTAACTAACCATTTCCAGATCATCAAATTAAACAGAAATTTAAGGGTTTTAAACCAGAATACTTCTATAAATAAAATATTCAAAGGATTATCAAATAATCTCATTAGAAATAAGAAATACCAAAGAAAGTATAAGTTAAGGAGAATTCAAATCCTATGTTTGTAGGGTGCTTGCAAGCACAAACATTTCTGTACTAGGATCATTAACAATGGCATATGGAATCATTGGACACACCTTTTAAGTCAGGTGTGCAAATGACAAAATTCATGTGAAACCTATGCAGTGTTTTCATTTTTCAAGGGCAATGTATTTGTGTGCACTCCAATAGTTACCTCCTGGTAGCAAGAGTCATTGGCTACACCAACAATAGACAGTTAATATTTCATTGCATCACACTTTTACAAGCCAAAGAAAACATTCCATGTGCAAAATAAACAGTTTCTAACTTGGAGTGTAGGAATGAAGTCTCCATAATAGTGGATTTATTAGTATTCTGTATAACCCTCAACCCTAGACAGCAAATGACGCTAGACAGTAGAGATTCTCGTGACACCTGCCCCAAATGTGCTACAGAGGAGATGAGAAGAACATGGGAGGGGGCAAGATGTAACAGACCTATCTAAATCTTTGCTGTCTGACTGGTAGGCCAAGAGTTGTGGTTGTGTCAATAGTGGTTGAAACAAATTAACTACTATTAACTCTAGATGTTAGATCACTTCACGTGAAAAAAAACTTACTGTTCCAGAGCATACACCTTCCATATGCTGATTACTGTACTCAACCAAAACATACAAACAACCACGGATATTTGGCAGACAGGACTTCCGAAGCCACTTGACCCTACAAAAAAACGAAGAAGGAAAATTTCCCGATACCGAAATATAAAACTTGCTTCGAGTCTGAACCTTCCAGAGGTCTTTACCCCCAAATGTCTCGCATATTTCCCCATTTTGCTCCAGTCATACCTGTGTTAATTGTTGAAC
>NW_028234407.1:20232448-20237448 GCF_977035675.1 Penaeus japonicus
GTCCTGTCCATGGCATTTGCCTTTGCCATATGCAGAAGGCAAACGAAATGGGGTTGAGAATCGAATGTCGACAAGCTACGCGCAATGTGTGTGTGTGTGGGGGGGGGGGCAGAGTGTGCGTCACTCCTACGTCAATCATATCCATTCGTGTGGTAAAGCTCTGCCTCTGCATCTCTCTCTCTCTCTCTCTCTCTCTCTCTCTCTCTCTCTCTCTCTCTCTCTCTCTCTCTCTCTCTCTCTCTCTCTCCATCTATACCTCTGACTCTATCTGTCTAGTCTGTCAGTCTACCTCTCTCTCTCTCCTTTTCCCTTTGACCCATACGTCCTCCTATATGCTACAAACAGCATCTAATTTTCAGTTTTGTTTTCTGTTCGTAAAAAAAATCGTGTGTGGCGACTCACAAGTCTAACCTTCTAACCATCATTGTACTCGGTCCACCAGACAGAAAGACAATGACAGTTATGTAAATGGAAAGGCGGCGGCCAACCCGTTTCCTACGACCTGGATCTACGGGTTGTCAATACATGGGCTGGGAGCAGCAACGACTACCTTGTCAGGAGACGTAGATGATTTATTGACCCCGAGATGCGTGCCGCCGTTAAAAGGTGCTTCGCCTCCTGTTACTACCGAAACGAGGAGAGGAGACAGTTTGGCGGTTGAGGGATGCGCTGTCGTCACCTGCGATTTCAGCCTCTTGTGATTTCGTAAGGGTAACAGGTGTCCCTTCGTCTGCAAACAAAATAGCTTGGTCATATCACGAATGGAAAATAATGTTTGGTTTATCAAGAGTATGTTCGCTGGATGAAGGGATACGAGGTCGTATTCGGTTGCGAGTTTAACAGATTTGTGTGGCGATGACGTTTAACCGGCACAGGGTCAATCACCGATAAGCGACCAAGA
This sequence comes from Penaeus japonicus, assembly GCF_977035675.1. NCBI lineage: Eukaryota > Metazoa > Arthropoda > Malacostraca > Decapoda > Penaeidae > Penaeus > Penaeus japonicus. The sequence continues at coordinate 20,233,350 of NW_028234407.1, forward strand.
CAAATGTTAATATCAAATAATGTCAAATAGGATGGTGATGTGAGAATCGAAGGCATCTCGCAAATACTAGTAAATGATAGTTGGGCCAATGACTGTGATCTACGAGCCACTGTGCAACACATCATAAATATGTATAGTGACTGATTTGAAGATGTGCATTTTGTACTATGAAGGTCAATAGCAGTAGACTAAATCAAATTAAACCATTTCAAGCGAGCATGAATCAAGCATAAAGATAACGATAGTAGCAACCAAATACGTCGGTAAACAAAATCAGAACAAGTCAACCGTCTATAGCCAATGCTTAAAAAGAACACTGTCTAACATAAGGCGTACAAATAACACTAAATAATGCAAACAAAGAACAAAAACAAATTTCACTGATCTCAGTAGACAAGTGACAAACGCGGCAGCTCTCTCGCCATCTCCAAACACAAAAACGTTTTCGGGTGAGACTGGGCTGCACGAGACGCAGTTGATGGACAGTTTACAACATTGTTGCTCGGTAAACATCTAACAGAAAACTAAGATCAAAGGCAAAGAACTTGTCTCGGACTTCTACTTGTCCTCTAAGAGACCTCAGTGACTGATCAAAGTTAAAAATAAACTTTTCATAGAGTAATCAGGCGGTTTTTTGTGAAGTTAAAAGGTGGTCATCATGTGTGAGCGTTGTGTGGTTGCTTTGTAAAAGATTTATACATTGGAATCAATAGATATTCTTTAAACTTATTAATATCTGAATACATAGTGTAACATACAAGTTAAAACTTACTATGATAATTTTCAGTATAAGTTTAACGTCAGTCTATAGGCGCTCTTTTTTGACATTGTGCCCTGTCTCTATGGTGCATTTAAAATATGCTTCCAATATAAATCCTTATAGAAAAAAAGTGATTATCTGTTTCAGTTGCTTCTAAAATAGTGTCGACAGCATATGCGAGCGAATTTTTTCACCTCACATTCTTGAACCAAATATGCTGCATTTTGAAGCATATATCAACACTCGTGATCTACAGCCGAATATCTAAAAATAGAATAAGACAACGCGAAACTAAATCAAAGTGTGTGTCAGCATACGAGTTTTACACACACACACACACACACACACACACACACACACACACACACACACACACACACACACACATACACGCACGCACACACACATACACGCACACATATATATATATATATATATATATATATACACATATACACAATATATATATCTATATATATATATATATGTGTGTGTGTGTGTATATATATATATATATATATATATATATATATATATATGTATATATATATTTTTATTTATTTATAGAAAAGCTCATATCACATTCCCAAGTTTCAAAAAGAAAAAAAATATTTAGATTTTTTCTTCCTTGCGCTTGTTTTTTCATTCTCAAGCTTTCAGATATGAAATGTTTCTTCAACAAAATTATAAAAGAAACATATCATATGTGTTTTCTAATAAACTTGCATGCGCCTGGGTCAGGTTTTACACTGCTGTCACTGAGGGGACCGAATGTGTCACTCATCGTATTGCAAATATTCAGTTTAGCTGCATCACTACGAGGACTTCAGATGTAGAATGCATTTACCTGAGCCGGTAGAACACGGCATTTCAGACATTCGGTAAGACAAATTTTGTGTCAGCCCAGAATGAATTCGAAATTTTGGATTAATCCGTTAATTTGTGCCTTTGACACGAATTAAGCGTTGGACATCCAACATGTTGACAAGAATAAAATGCAATCAATTGTTCCACATCTTTCATGACCAATTACAATGTTGAAACACTGGTCGTCTTAACGACAAAAGGATTTAGAAGTTTATATTGGAGAACTGTATTCCCAGAATGACGATGTGTCGTTCTACATATTTCAACAGAAATACGTTTTGTCGTTTAAAAAAAGCATTTACTCATTTATTTATCCGATGTGCACAATGTAAACACGCACCAATTTACACAGCATGGCGCGTATCCCGTTGCATATGCAATAAAAACAAGTGTTGATTCTTTTATACGTTTCTATATCCTATGCTTTTTTGTATCGAGGTTTTTCCATATACATATATTACAGGATGATGCAGACACTGTTTCACTTAACAGTGTTTTCCTAAATGCTCTACAGAATAAGCAATTGCTTTCTATGTTATTATTTGCATTGCCTAGAGAGCAAGTACTCGTGTTGCAGCTCAAATCAATGCAGGGAAGGCGGGGGTATCAATGGGGACTCCAGTTGCTCAGAATAGGTACATCAACAAAAATAATGATGATATTAATAGTAATTAAGATATTTATAATAATGATGTTATAATAGTGATGATAAACCCAATGGTGTTTGATGATGATATTGTAAACAAAATAATATTAAAATAAGGCAATAATAACGATACCAAGTAATGACAAAGAAAATGAATACAGTATAACATAAATATTATTACAGTATGGATACAACAACAATAATGTTCCTGTTTCTAGCAATACAGCTATTAATGTAAGTGCGACTCTGAATTTAGACGATTACAATGATAATAACAATAATAGGATAATTATAGTAACGAAAAAGTGACAGTAATAGTATCAATGCTTATTATGATCATAACTATTATGATCGTTACTGCAACTAAAAGTATGATCATAATAATAGTAATGCCAACACCTATAAAACATTATTAGTAATAGTAGCAATAGCTGTTACAGTAGCAATGATTAGTTTGTAAAAGCACACAAGTGATACATACCGTTCTACGATATAATGAAACGGGAACACCTTGAAACAAAATTAATGGTTGTGATAATAACTATTGGCGACAGAATTAATACAAAATTCACTTATACATAATCAAGAAAATTGATTTATGATTCGGGATCGTTGGTAACAACTGAAAAAAAAATATTAAGACTGAAACCAAAAAGATCTGAATAAAAATGATTATTGGTAACAATAACAGTGCAGAGATATTTTACCGGACGATTATGAATGAACTTCACTGTGGTAGTCAGTGTTTGAGGATGCAATTAGTAATTGCACCTGGTACATTTCCCCTTAATTATCTGTGATATTGCCATGTTTTGTAGGGAATTAGGAAACTAGAAATAAAGGGCAATGAACTGAATGTAGATGTATAAACTAGGTCCACTTATCGCAGCCGATCGTTGCACGAGAATTAGAGCCTTTGGACATCCGAAGCCGCCCTTTTTCTACTCAATAATTTTGCCATGTATGATATCATTTGTGAATCCATAATATACATTGCTTGGCAATGTCTTTTTCACTCGTGCCTTTCAGTTTTGGAGCTAAGTATGGGAAATAGTGCATACGTGGTTTAATTCGCGTGACGACACAGTTGTCTTATGACGTCACGAACGTAGATGCTGCACGTGCTCCGCCGATGTTGCCAAAAGGTGAAACTGGTATGAGTTGATTCATCTTTTTGATACCATGGGACTATATCGATGTTAGCCTCTTTGTATTTTAATGTCTGGAAGTAGGACTGGCACTTTTCTGCTTAATAGGAAGGGTGGTGTGGATGGGTCCGAGAATAACGTTAGCTTTTGCTATTCTCTTCCGTAACTAACTGGCAACTCCAAAATGCGCGACCTGTTTACGCTCTTTTCTACGTATCCGCTGGCATTGCTAATCGGTCGTATCCTAGGACTAGCTACAGTAAACACGAAACTCATTATAGAATCCGTCATTCTATAAGAACAAATAATCGTGCATACATTGTCATATTGACCTTCAGGTAAAAGTGAGCAATTTTGGGATCACGAAATCTCGCTTTCTCATTGGCTCGTTCTGCCGCCATTGGACGCGAACTCTCCAAGAATAGCTCTTAACACTTCAGTACTTATTTAGTTCTAAAATTGCCTCATAGTTTCAATTCAAAATGTCCTGAAAATTTTAACAAAATTGTCAGTGTATAAGAATAACAATACTGATACTTTTTTGTGAGTGTTTATGAACTCCAAATAGGAGCTGCACGCCTTCTGGGCGAGGACTTCACGTTGTTGGAACCTGAAGGCGCAGTCTGATGTGGAAGGTGCAAAACGCGGGTCGTCTCGGGGCCTTGTATCAATTCGCCC
>NW_028234407.1:20249948-20254948 GCF_977035675.1 Penaeus japonicus
ATTTTCAGTTTTTAATATTGTAAGGAAAAATAAACATGTATTATCTGTTTTGACATAACATATGTATTGATGGGTATGTAGTGTTCTGGCCTAACCAGTAATGTGTGTGTGTTTGTTGGTGTGTTGCAGGGAATGCATGACATGTTCATCTCTCCGGCGGGAGGTGAGCCCAGTGCAGTCTTGCATGCCCCTGCCAATTCTGGACAGTGCCTGCAGAGGAAGCGAAAGTTGGATCAGACTACCAGTGACTACCCCAGTGCTGCGTCAAGCTATACAGTGACCCCTGTAGCAGCACCAGCACATACTATAGCTGCTAAACATCTTTCTCATCAGGTAATTCTTATGTTGAGAAATATCAGTGGATAGCTTTTGGTTTTCAGACAGGAATAATACTAACAAATTTGCTGTGCTATACATTATTTTTGTATAAGATATTTGAGGAACTTTTACATTACCTTTAATTTTGTTATAGTTGATAACAGGAATGAAATTACAGGATTGATAATAATTATTCATCAGTAGTTATTTTCTTAGGTGCATTTTTGTACATATGAAAATTTATCTAAAAAAAATTGTCAAATTTGAACTTGTCATGTAATACTTTGTTGGCAGACGTGAGGTCACAGTTCCTTTGTAATTATATTCTACAGACGTATAAAGTTCTTCCCCTTCGAAGAGTTAACAAGTAATGGCCAGTATCATCTTATGGAATAGAATAACAATTTTTCTTTCTCTAACATTATATAATTTTTGTCTTGGTTTGTCCAATCTCATTTTGGTACCAGTGGTCTCCATTTTAGTTTTATGCTACATTTTATCAAAATAAAGTACCATATTACAATTGAGAGAATGCAAAACTTGATATATTATCACTTATATGTAGAGTTTTAGCCTACCATTCATTTCCTACCCATATCAGGCAAAGTTTTACCACCAACAAGGTATTGGAGTTACACAATACAGGCAAAGACTTGGCTCATGCTTTTATATATTCTTAAAAACCTCAGTCTGCTGTGTCTTTGATACCTTCTGGCTGAGCAGTTAAAGAATTCCAAAATGTTGCAGATACATCTAAGGGGCTTAAAAAATCATGGTTTCATATGAGTATGAAGATAGTTTCATGGCCCATTTTTTCAAATCTGCAGTTTCAAAGCCGTTTTCATCCCCCTGATTCAATTGGGTGAAAATAGGAAATTCTTGTATTTGTTTACATTATTTTCACAAGTGAAGAAAAATGTGTCTACACAAATGGAACTCTCATGTTTATATACATGTATAATGATATCAAATATATGTTTTGAGGGAGAGATCATGATGTAATACGATGTCATCCTGCAGGAGTAAAATAATCCCATGATGTGATATCATATATGTGGCGCCAGTGGGTTGAAGGGGCCGCAACCTTTGTTGATTTTTTTTAGCTCATGGTTCATAAAAAAAAAAAGTAAAACGAAGAAGGAATTAGAACTGTCCTTTAAGGACTGAGCATAAAGAAGTTTGTAAAATTCCCAATAGATAGTGAAATGAAGTTATGCTTTTGCATGACATATGTGGACATCACACAAAACTTAAAATTTTTAAGTGGTGATCATCCTCTATTATTTCAAAAGCTAATCATTTTTCATTGATAGCAATTTACTTGTTGCTAGATAATATTAAATGATATTGTACCCTATTAGTCACAAGTGACTGATTGTAGGTTTTCTGAGAAATTTTGAAAGCAAAATTTATTAATCTGAGATTTGTGACTTGTGGTAGGGTGTTGTTGGTCGTGTGGGAATTATGCAGATGACGTGATGTAGTTGTGAATGATTTATAGATTTCACTTAGTTGCATCCATTTTATTTCTACCCTGAAATGAAAGATATTTGTACGTCTTACTCCATATCAGAAAGAGATGATGCCCCTAAAGAATCATGGAAATATTCCAACAACTGCTCCTATTTATTAGGGAATAATTGTGCAAATACTGGTAACTTTAATGTGAATATAATAAAAAATAATCAGCATAATCAATAATAATCTTTCATAGAATATAATCAAAATCAGTGATGCATCTACTATTGTTCTGATCATTCATAAGTAACTGTGCTGCCTACAGCAATGACTTGGTGATAGTTGCCAGAATAGTTACTAGAATAGTAAAAAATGTAAATGCAGGGGAATATCACCTCTGATTGACACAGAAGGCTCATAGCTGCCACATACACCCCTCTTACATATACACCCTTGTCCCATTAGGCCCCACATAGACATTGAAATTGTGTTGGGTAGAATGAATACTTGTTGGAGATGGTTCCTAAGATGGTACAGTGATTTTCATCCATGCTATTCAAAAGGGTAACAAAAGAGGTTTTGTAATTTAAAATTTTCTTTGATAAAGCCAACAGAAATATGCATACATTTGTAACTACAATATGTATATGCAAACATAGCTGTGTGTGTATATTTGGCGAAACAACATGACATCATAAGACATCATCTGTCATGCCGGTAATATTCTGATGACATGATATCACATCTGTTGTGAATGGGTTAAGGAGATAATGTTTGGGTTATTTATCTGCAGATTAGACCTCAAGTTTCACAAAACAGAATAAGTGTGAGACAAGAATCATTACCTGTGACACCGATAGTTAGATATTTAAGTTTTTACTGACCAAAAGTATGAGTACCAAACCCCATGACAGTTTATGAAATGGTGATGTTATGATGGTGTTAGATTTATGGTTCCATTTTTAAAGTTAAAACTATGAAGGCTCTTGAAACACCGGTAAGAACAGCTCATGGTTATTTTTTTATTATTATTATTACATAGTGTTCATTTTGTGAATATCTGAAAGAGATCTTAAAATTAATGTTTATGACAAACCCAGTTTGGACTGATCAAGTGTGCTGTTTTTATAACCCAAATATTCATATGATTTTTTTTGTGAGACTATTTGATAAACAAAATTCCCATGCTAAGTTAGCCTGATGTGTTATTTTAATATATGCTCAAACCATGTCTATAGGTTCATGCCATCCCTAATTTGAATCTTCTTCTGTATTAAGCCTAGCTGCTGTCTTCAATTATATATTTGGAGGATGTATTTTACCTCTGTACTGGGGAAATTATGGTTTCCAGCATACTAAATGGTATCACCTTAGTATTATATACTACCTTAGGACCCATGTAGCTGACCAAACTTGAATGTAAGAACTTATTTCATATTTTTTTGAGGCCAAGACCATTTTACTTTGCCATGTTTAAAACTCTCAAGTCTATAGAGTGAGTGGTGCCAGGAGGAGAAAAACACAATGTTTTTATCTAAATCTCTTCCATTTCAGTTGTATTCAGTCTTTAGTTACTGTTTGAGCCGGCACAAGTTTACGATCTTTCCACCCGCTAATGGAAGTGATTTTTAGAGTTCAGCCATATACTTCGGTAGGATATCTTTGTTTTCTTTGCCTTTTTGCTCATCCAGATTGCTCCAAATTGTGCTGTGCGGCTTCTTAAAAAAATGTGGGCCTCTTATAATAACATATATGTTCTATATTCATCCTATTGGATTTCTCTGCAAGGATCCCCTCAGCCTGTTCCTTCAGGTTGTCTGCTACTTCTTCTCAAAAAGATTAATGATTTGTACCAAAAATACATGATTAGTAGATTCAAAATGCAACATAGATATGTGTTTGATTTAACTCTTTTTATTTCTCTTGAATGTTGTAACTATTGTCTTTGTCTCTTTCTATCCTATCTGTGGTAAATAATTGGGTTTGGTATTAGAGATGATGTCCCAAATACTGATTCATTTGATGAATACATCTGTCTTGAGTTTTTGTGAATATTTGTTCTGGAAACTGTGATGGGTTTCATGAAGCATACTTCAAAGGTGTCCTTGTTTTTTTAATAATTAGTAGTTTCCATTTTATTTTTCCCATCTTACCTTTAAGGTCCGGTATGCATCTAATGCAAAGCTTGCTGTGGTTGTAATTTGTTTTTTTATTGAACAATCAAAAAATAATCTTATTTTATTTTACTCTTACAGACTGGTAGTCTATATAGTGATGGCGTGACCTTAAGCCAAGCAAAACAGCACCATCAACAGCAGCAGCAGCTGCAGCAACAACAGCAGCAGCAGCAACAACAGCAGCAGCAACAACAGCATCAGCATCAGCATGGGCAGCAACAACAAACTCACAAGATTAACAATAACAGCACCAACGCTTCATCAGGACATCACCACCATCACCATCATCACCACCATCACTCAGCCAGAGGTTAGTGAATTCTCTCTATTTTTTAAATCCTGCTCTGAAGGGTATTTTTTGTGGGAACAGATCACTTTTATACTATATTTCTTTCTTTTTTCTTTGTCTTTTTCTTTTTATTTTCTTTAATTACAAGCTAGCTATGTTAATTAGTATTGCTAATATATATAGATCAGTATACATACTATAACTCTATAAAATAATAGAAAACACATCTTAACCCACACAGGACGGGTGGTACAGCATGTGTACCGCTCATTCAAAAGCCCAGTTGCCGGGCGGCACAGTATTGTGCCAGCCATATTCAATTGATTTAGGCCTAATAATTCGAACGCCCCGGCATTTGGACATTCAAGGCTAGAATTCCCCTGTCGGGAATGGGTTAAGATGCCCAGCCCAGGCTAGACATATTAACCCATTCACGACGGGGGCATTCCAGCCTTGCATGTCACAATGCCGGGGCTCTTGAACGCATAGGCCTAAATCAGTTAAATAAGCGATGCCATATCGCGTCCCCAGCGAACAGGCCTAATATGCGCGGTACAGTGTTGTACCACCCGTCACGAGAGGGTTAAATTGTGGTTTGTCTTGGAAGGGTCAAATGAAGTCATAGTTTTAAAGGGGATTTTTGTTTTAGCAGAAATTTACTGTAATTGGATTTCTTTACAAGGTTTGGCTTGCATTTTTAAAGCTTCTAAGTATTCATGGTTCAAATGCTGAGTTTCTTTTTAATATGTGTGTCTTTT
>NW_028234407.1:20259948-20272448 GCF_977035675.1 Penaeus japonicus
CTGATCCATGCTGACCTCAAGCCAGAAAATATCATGCTGGTTGATCCAGTCAGACAGCCATATCGTGTCAAAGTCATAGATTTTGGCAGTGCTTCACATGTTAGCAAGGCAGTCTGTAACACCTACCTACAGTCCCGCTACTACCGAGCTCCGGAGATCATTCTGGGTCTCCCTTTCTCTGAAGCCATCGACATGTGGTCCTTAGGCTGTGTTATAGCAGAACTGTTCCTGGGTTGGCCACTTTACCCTGGGTCCTCAGAATATGACCAGGTAATGGGAAAGTTGAACTGCAGAATTGAGTTGTTGGGGATTTGAAAGAGAAAGGCTTCTGCCTTAGACCATAGCTTTTTTTTTTATAACAGTTAGGTAATACAATTGATGACACCACTAGTTTAATAGAAAAACTAGTGAACTGTTTTAGATTTGAAGTTGAACTTAGGATGTAGTGGAAATATTTGACTTTGTAATTAATGAATACAAGAAGGCATATTTCATTAGTTAACCCATCCACGACGGGGACATTCTAGCCTTGAATGTCACAATGCTGGGGCGTTCAAATTATTAGGCTTAAATCAGTTGAATGGCTGGCACAATACTGTGCCGCCCGGCCACTGGGCTTTTGAATGAGCGGTACAGTACTGTACCACCCGTCCAGAGAGGGTTAATGAATGATTGAGTATAATTTTAAAAATTTAATACATTTCCATTATGCATCACTTTATTTTTCTCTAGATTCGATACATCAGCCAGACTCAAGGTATCCCAGCAGAGCATATGCTGAACAATGCTACAAAGACCACAAAGTTCTTTTACCGAGATAATGAGTCAACATACCCATTCTGGAGACTAAAAGTAAGTCATGTTTTATTATAAAAAAAAAAAAAAAAAAAGAGAATGAAGAATTCTTCCATATTAGTAAGGTTTTGATTTTTAAAGATTATCAAATATTAGTTTGTATATATACTTTGAATATTAATGATTGTCAAATATAAAAGTGGTTTTTGTACATTTCAGACCCCAGAGGAACATGAAGGAGAGACAGGCATCAAGAGTAAAGAGGCTCGTAAGTACATCTTTAACTGTTTAGATGATATGGGTCAGGTTAATGTACCCACGGAGCTGGAAGGCGGTGAGCTTTTGGCAGAGAAGGCAGATCGACGTGAGTTCATAGATCTTCTCAAAAGGATGCTGACAATGGACCAAGAGAGACGAATAACCCCTGGGGAGGCTTTACAACATAGCTTTGTCACTTTACAACACCTTCTAGACTATCCACACTGCTCCAATGTGAAAGCATCCATGCAGGTAAGACAAAGTTTTGTAGAGAGAACATAAATGAAAATGTATTTTATGAACTAAAATGTCCATGTTCTGTATCGTGAAATGAACTACATACTCCTTCATTTGTCAGATGATGGAAGTATGCAGACGACCAGCTCCCCCCTATGCCACTGCAGCAGCTGTTTCGCAGGCACAAGCTCTTCCACCTTCTCTCATGCCCAACTATGTCCACTCTACAAATGGCTCTGTTACACTAACATTCAACAACCAGATTACCAATCAGGTACGGAATGAGGTAGGGACATATTATTATTGTGGATTTGGTAGGTGGACCAGATAAAGCTTTATTTCTATTTGTTTTTTTGTCCCCTCTGAATATGATGGAAGAAAAAGCTTGCAGATGTAAATGGGGTATCACACTAATATCCTTCACACTGATGTTATTTTTTGTGCAGTCTTAGGTCAGGTCTTAACCCCCCTTGTAAGCAATCCCCATAAGCAGTGAAAGTGCTAACATCTTTTCATATACATGATACCTAGAAAGTTTATTGCCTTCACATGCTTTAACCTGTTAACAACGGTTGACATCATGTTATGTTGTGGCAGCATTTTCCACAGGAACTTGAGGCTTTAGGCCTATGCATTTTGAAATACCCTGATGTGTCCATTCGTAGCTAAAATGACACCTGCGTTAATGGGTTAAGATATGTTATTGTTATTATTATTGTTATTCTGCTATTGACCTAAAAGACTTAAGTATTCATTTTATTAATATAGCCATTACAAGATATATTTATTTCAATACTCAGTACCTATTAATTTCAAATCACAATTAGTTTGTGCCCTATTTACTTCTCTCCCTTCTGTCTCTCTTCTCTTAGTCCACTCTCACATTGCATGAATTGTGTGATACCCCCTCTGAGCAATGGAAACATTTATGATAAGAATTGTAAATAAGTTTATGTATTTAAGAATATTCAAAATCATATTCTGGATGGCTTGCAATAGAAAAGTGCTTAAGACATTGTCATTGAGGATTCTGTCACCATACACACCCACACACTGCTGGGTTTAGAAATTTAGTTCTGTCTCATTTGCTAAATTTAGCCGTAGAAAAATATGTAGTTGTTTTGACCTCTAGGTATGTGCTTTATCTTTCTAATTCCTTGATACCTCTTTGCCATCTCTTTGTGATTATGATGTTATGACAACAAACTACTCTTTCCTTAATTAACAGTTCAATTATATGATGGTCATTAATGTTAAGTGAATTCTTGAAACCCCAAATTCACAACCATAGGCTCTGAAGTTACCTTTCAGCCAAGTTAAATCTGGGTAATTCAGGACTCCAAGATCTAAGCTTTGAAATAGGAACTTTTAAAGATAACATTGCCAACTGATGGAAAGATGGTTACAGGTCCCTAAAATCAGCCTGAGTAATTTATCCTTGACAAATTGTCTTTAGAAGCATGTTATAAGTGGTCATTAGTTCCTCAATTGATGTATGGTTGACTTGAGTTGGATTTAGTATTGAGGTTTATCATATTGTGGAAACCCTGGTTACTTCTATTTTCTCAAATATTACATGTAAATGGCACTCGTTTTTTTAGGTGGTATTTTTTTTTGCTCATTTGATTTTGTAAAATTTCCTTTTCTCTTCTCTTCTCTTCTCTTCTCTTCTCTTCTCTTCTCTCCTCTCCTCTCCTCTCCTCTCCTCTCCTCTCCTCTCCTCTCCTCTCCTCTCCTCTCCTCTCCTCTCCTCTCCTCTCCTCTCCTCTCCTCTCCTCTCCTCTCCTCTCCTCTCTCCCCCTCTCCTCTCCTCTCCTCTCCTCTCTCCCCCTCTCCTCTCCTCTCCCTCTTCCTCCCCTCCTCTCCCTTCCTCCCTCCTCCCTTCTCCTCTCCTCTCCCTCTTCCTCCCCTCCTCTCCCTTCCTCCCTCCTCTTCTTCTCCCTCCCTCCTCTTCTCCTCTCCTCTCCTCTCCTCTCCTCTCTCCTCTCCTCTCCTCTCCTCTCCTCTCCTCTCCTCTCCTCCCTCTCCTATCCTATCCTCTCCTGTCCTATCCTCTCCTCTCCTCCTCTCCACCTCTCTCCTATCCTCTCCCCCTCTCCTGTCCTCTCCTCTCCTCTCCCCTCCCCTCCCTTCCCCTCTTCTCCATCTCTCCTCCTCTTCTCTCCTCTCCTCTCCTCTCCCCCACTCCTCCTCCTCTCCTCTCCCCCTGTCCTCCTCCTCTCTTCTCCTCTCCTCCTTTTTTCTCCTCTCCTCCTTTTTTCTCCTCTCCTCCTTTTTTCTCCTCTCCTCCTTTTTTCTCCTCTCTCCTCCTCCTCCTCCTCCTCCTCCTCCTCCTCCTCCTCCTCCTCCCTTCTCCTCCTACTCCTCCTCCTCTCTCCTCCTCCTCCTCCTCTCTCCTCCTCCTTTTCCTCTTCATCTTCCTCTTCCTCTTCCGCTCTCCTACTCCTGTCTTTTCCTCTTTATTTTTTGCTTCTTTTCTTCCTTTCTTCTTTCTACTCCTTTGGCTCAACCTCGTCTTACTTCTTTCCTTTGTTATCCTCAAGTTACAAAATTACTAATCAAGACACCATATCATATTGTCTTGGTTTTTGGATATACAGTAGATACTATTTTGTACATGTAACCTCTAATGCGAGTAGACTGTTAAGGCAGTACTAGAGTCGGTAGTATGTATATTTTTCCATATTTATAATTAGTTTGTCCTTTCTCAGCATCTTCTGAAACTTGTATTGAAACTTGTTTACCAATTCATCATATTCGATAGGTGCTGATCACTCCTCTATGTAGATGTTTAATTATGTGTGAATTTGCATGATTACAGTTGAACATGTTGGACATGTCTGATATTGATATTCAAGGTTTAATGCCATCTAATTCTTGAAAATGTTAGTGTATGTGTGAGAAATAGCTTTATAAGAATTTATTAGACAAGTGTTCATCTTCTAGTGTTGCAACAGGGGAAAAATAGGTTTGTTTTATATAGTCAAGGTATCTGTATATAATTTGAGATGTGAACTTTTCCCTCTGTACCTTGGTGTTTGAAGTCATTAGTGGGAAATATCAATGGAGGTCTCTTGTGAGCTTCAGTGAAACAGAAGTAGATATGCTTATTTATGTAAGATATACCTTTTTTTCTAAATTTGCTCAAGTATGTACACAACGAAGCCTTTTCTATTTATCTTAAAATGATAAAACTGAAAAACACGGCTCAAACCTGTGACCGTTCCAGAGGAATCCAGGACATTTCGGCACCAGACGATTCAGCGGCAGGCAACACCTCACCACAAAAGTAAGACGGGGACAATTCAGTGCCACAGATGAAAATCGTGTTATTTGAATGAGACAGAACAGTATCATAGTTTCTTATGTTTATTATAATATATTACATGAAATACATTTGCACTCTGTATAATTCTAGTTGAATCATTCTCAAAAGGAGAATGCAGTTGTACAGTGTTGCATATGAACAGAGAGGAATGTAATTGTTAAGAATCCAGTGTGTCTTTCGAGTCTTTACATTAGTACAAGAATACATAGTTTAACTTGCTTTTTCCACAGATGCTATAAGTACTGCACATTTTTAACTGACCATGGTATAAAATCGAATTATTACTACAGATATGATTTTGACATATTGTGATTCTGACTTCCAGGGTAATAGACCCTACTGTATTATCTAGTAGAATTACTCTGTCCTGAATTGTCAGGTGCTGGACTGTCCAGATTCCATTGAAAGGTTGCAACATCATGAATATTGTTGAGTCTCTCTTTGATTTCTTGTGAGCTTTAGTGTCAAGTGTGAAGACATGGCAATTGTATCAGTCAGATAACCGATGTATGCATGTACATCCTGAAATGTTCTTGATGTGTCTTAAGCTATAAAAGAATGCTTTGCAGTCTCCTCTTTTTTGCTTTCTTTCTTTTTTTATCCTTGTGTGTTTTATATTTTGGAAAAAAAATATGCCTGTAAAAGATAATTGGATGTTTATTAACTGAAGCTGATGATAGTTCCATAAAATTTGGACAGCTTCAGACACATTATTCTGTTTCATGATATAATCTCATTTTTATTTTTGTAACTGTATGCACCCAAATGATTTTAGTTTTGTTTGTTTGTTTGTTTTTAATTATTTCTGGAACTGCTTCATTTACTATGTTTACATGAACCGGGGTGCATTTTATTAAATACATTAAAAACTTTCCAAAATCTTAGCTCACAAATGACACTGTAGATGGCACTATGTCTTTTCCTTAAAAGATTAAAGCAAAATCCTTTATAATGAGGTCACTTGTTGGAAGTTATCTTTGATAAATTCCAACTTTCATCTAATATACTGAAAATGGAATTGAGGAGAAAAGCAGTTTCCTTGTCTGTTAAATTTCTTTACATTTACATGTTTGTAGATGTAACAGAGATTTTCATTGCTGTGATGTATCAGGTGTGATTTATCTGAATTTTATGCATTGTATAAGATAGAAGAAAGAAAAAAAAATCTTTCTTTATATATATATATCTGATATTTGCATGCCTTGATGATGAATGTATCACAAGGCATGTTCTTTAGTGTTTTCTTTGCAACTAAACTTTATACTGTGCCTGTATGCTTAGAAGATTTGTATTACCATAACCTTTATCCGATATGTACACCAGAAGGTTTTTGGTAAAAGGTGTATGCACCAGAAAACAATCTATGTTGCATCTAACTATAATACTTTGCTCTGTTTTTTAGGTCTTCTGATTTATTATATTATAATTAACTATAAAGATAGGGCTTACAACAAGTATGTCAATTGATATCCCTCCCCCCCATCCCTACAGTATGGCTTATATCAAGGAAGCCGAAGTGGGCGTGGATATAGTGGCAGTAGTCGTGGAGAGGCAGCAGCAGCAGCAGCGGCAGCAGCGGCTTTCCAACCTCAGTTGGTTCCATCTATCCTTTGCCCACCACCTGCTGCTGCCTACCAAGGATTGGCTTCACCTGGTAAACATGTGACAGTTGTGACTCAACAGCCTCAGTTACAACTCCAGCCATCTTTACTCTCGCAGCAGGTATGGGACTCAAGTTTCTCTTCTCTCTTCTTTTGCCTCTTCTTTTCTTCCTCTTCTCTCTGTTCTGTTCTCTTTTCTCTCCTCTCCTCTCCTCTTTTCTCTCCTCTCCTCTCCTCTTTTCTCTCCTCTCCTCTCCTCTTTTCTCTCCTCTCCTCTCCTCTTTTCTCTCCTCTCCTCTCCTCTTTTCTCTCCTCTCCTCTCTTCTTTTCTCTCCTCTCCTCTCCTCTCCTCTCCTCTCCTCTCCTCTCCTCTCCTCTCCTCTCCTCTCCTCTCCCCTCCTCTCCCCTCCCCTCCCCTCCCCTCCCCTCCCCTCCCCTCTCCTCCCCTCTTCTCTTCTCTTCTCTTCTCTTCTCTGTTCTCTCTTTTCTTTCTTTCTTTCTTTCTCCTCTCCTCCCCTCTCCTCTCCTCTCCTCTCCTCTCCTCTCCTCTCCTCTCTTCTCCTCTCTTCTCTTCTCTTCTCTTCTCTTCTCTTCTCTTCTCTTCTCTTCTCTTCTCTTCTCTTCTCTTCTCTTCTCTTCTCTTCTCTCTCTTTGTCCCTCTCCTCTCCTCTCCTCTTCTCCTCTCCTCTCCTCTCTCTTCTCCTCTCCTCTCCTCTCCTCTCCTCTCCTCTCCTCTCCTCTCCTCTCCTCTCCTCTCCTCTCCTCTCTCCTCTCCTCTCTCTCCTCTCTTCTCTCTCTCTCTCTTCTCTTCTCTTCTCTTCTCTCTCTCTCTCCTCTCCTCTCCTCTCCTCTCCTCTCCTCTCCTCTCCTCTCCTCCTCTCCTCTCCTCTCCTCTCCTCTCCTCTCCTCTCCTCTCCTCTCCTCTCCTCTCCTCTCCTCTCCTCTCCTCTCCTCTCCTCTCCTCTCCTCTCCTCTCCTCTCCTCTCCTCTCTTTTCTTTCTTTCTTTCTCCTCTCTTCTCATCTCTTCTCTCTTCTCTTCTCTTTTCTTTCTTTCTTTCTTTTTTTCTCCTCTCCTCCCTTCTCTTCTCTTCTCTCCTCTCCTCTCCTCTCCTCTCCTCTCCTCTCTCCTCTCCTCTCCTCTCTCCTCGCTCCTTCTCTTCTCTTCTCTCTCTCCTCTCCTCTCTTCTCTTCTCTTCTCTTCTCTTCTCTTCTCTTCTCTTCTCTTCTCTCCTCTCCTCTCCTCTCTGTTCACCCCTTCTCTTTTCTTTTTTCCTCTTCCCTTCCCTTTTCTTTTTTCCTCTTCCCTTCCCTTTTCTTTTTTCCTCTTCCCTTCCCTTTTCTTTTTTCCTCTTCCCTTCCCTTTTCTTTTTTCCTCTTCCCTTCCCTTTTCTTTTTTCCTCTTCCCTTCCCTTCCTCCTCTCCTCTCCTCTCCTCTCCTCTCTTCCCTTCCCTTCCCCCTTCTCTTCCCTTCCCTTCCCTTCCCTTCCCTTCCCTTCCCTTCCCTGCTCTTCCCATCTCTTTTTCTTCTCTTCTCTTTTCTTTCTTCTCTTATTTTCTTTCTTCTCTTTTCTTTCTTCTCTTCTCTTCTCTTCTCTTCTCTTCTCTTCTCTCCTCTCTCTATCCTTCTCTCTCCTTCCTTCCTCTCCTCTCCCTTCCTTCCCTTCCTCTCTCTTCCTCTCTTCTCTCTTCTCCTCTCTTCTCTCCTCTTCTCTCCTCTCCTCTCCTCTCTCCTCTTCTCTTCTCTCCTCTTCTCTCCTTTTCTCTCTTCTCTTCTCTTCTCTTCTCTTCTCTCTCTCTCTTCTCTTCTCTTCTCTTTCTTCTCTTCTCTTCTCTTCTCTTCTCTTCTCTTCTCTTCTCTTCTCTTCTCTTCTCTTCTCTTCTCTTCTCTTCTCTTCTCTTCTCTTCTCTTCTCTTCTCTTCTCTTCTCTTCTCTTCTCTTTCCTCTCTCTTCTCCTCCCCTCCCCTCTCATCTCAGCTCAGCTCAGCTCAGCTCAGCTCAGCTCAGCCCAACTCAGCTCACTTTATCTCAACTTATCTTTTCTCCTCCCTCTCCCTCCCCTTCTCCATTTTCCTCTTCCCTTCCTTCCTCCCTTCGTTCCTCCCTCCCCTCTTTCCCCTCCCTCCTTCCTTCCTTCCTTCCTTCCTTCCTTCCTTCCCTTCCTCCCTTCCTCCATTTACTATTTCAACTCTCTGCAATCTCCTTCCTTCCTTCCTTAACCCTCCTCTCTCCTGTCTTGTCCTCTTCTTTCGTCTCTCCCACTTCTTTCTTGTTTCCTCTTCTTTCCCTCTGTCCCTTTCAAAAGTATGTGAAATTTATGCTGAAATCATCTAGGAAGTTTGTTGTGTTAATAATCTTTTTTTGTACTCTTAGGTGGGAGGTGGAGGTCAGTATGTGCCAGTATCGATGGTGGAGCAACCAGGCCGTGGAATGCTCCTAACAACAGGGGCAGCAGTCGGGGGTGGTTGGGGACGTGGGGGGCAGATGGCACTTGTACCTGGTGGATGGCAACAGCTTCCACAGCCTCCAACTTCCCTCCAACAGCCAGCAAGTCTTCTGCCTGATGCCTCGGATGCCTGGAGACGCACATTTCTGGTGGACTCGTCAGTCGTGCAAGGAGATGCCCCTCCTGCCATGTTTCCAGTTGATCTCCATCCTGAACTGTACGAGGCCTACCCATCTGGCACCTGGGCAGGAAGCAAGCGGTCTAGTAAGGCCTCCCTTATGGGCCACTCCAGTGCTCATGCAGCCCACACCTTGCATGTCACTGGCAGACCAACTCAGCCACCTGCACATGACAAGAAGGACCTGAGCCAGCAACTGTCACCTGTAAAGAAACGAGTGAAAGAAGGCACACCACCTGGTGCATCATCAGCCCACTGGGGAGCAACCAGTTCTGCACCACAAATTAGTCACAGCAACTATCATACCAGTCACAAGTAAGAATTCTTAATGGGCTTCTTTTTAGATGGTGAACCTATTTTACTCACCTGATATAAATGGCTGGTATTAAGGTTATGCAAGTGCTTTAGTGGGAATAATAATCAGCTGAGATGTTTATTAAGTGGGTTTTCTAGATAGTGCTTGGAAAGACATTAAGAAGCATTGTAGGTTATGGTTTAGCATTAGCATTGAATACAGACACCGTACCTGTTGTTTTATTCCATAATATTTTTCTTTGTGATTAACAGCACTTGCCAAAATTTGTATTAATGTACTAAGTCCCCTGTGTTTTTGCTCTTGTAGCAGTCACCATTCTACACACCACCCGGGACATTCCAGTCATGTGGGTCATCCCCACCATCAGGCGCACCACTCAACCCACTCCAACCATCACTCAAGCCACTCCTCCAGTCATCACATTGTCACTCATGGGAACCATACAGGCCACCAAAGCCATAGTAGCAGTCATAATTCTCACAATGGTAAGTTGAGCATTTGTGACCATGGTTACTGTATACTCATGGTAAGTTTTGTCTATTTTAATAATCCTATGTTTGAAAATAATTTCTATTTGTATAACCATTTTTCCTGATATTGTTTGTATTTATTTAATCCTTTACAGTTTATTGTAAATAATTGTATTGTGCATCTGCATTTCTTTTTCCTGTTGAATTTAGTGGTCCTAATTTTAGTGTGTCCTCCAATCTTTGGCACTGATTAACAAAAGCATACTGTTCAGCATATAGTGGACAAGTTCATGAAAATTTGAAATAATTGCATCTCTTTTCAACAGGTGGGCATCCTGGATTACCTTCACAGCAAACACACAACAATCAGCAGCACTCCAGCAGCAGTTACAATGGAAATATGGGAGGCAGCGGCCGGCAGCAGACTATCACCATCCGTGACACTCCTTCTCCAGCAGTCTCAGTCATCACCATTAGTGATAGTGATGATGAAGCAGGAGGTATGGTTTTGCTGTTAAATATACAAGTGTCCTCTTCTCCAATCCAGTAACCAACACTGATTCTGAATTGTGATTGCATTACTATTACAGTGAAGACAAATGTTCTGAATTGAGCTAATCTCTAAAAGACATTTTTTTTTTTTTTAAGAAGAGTTCATTCACTATTTGACCAGAAGATCGTAATTCAGTTGTTATATTTCTAGGTAAATGCTGTAAGGATAGGCATTGTGCTACTTGTGTCAACAATAACCATGGCAAGATTGCAGTGTCCTCTCACCAGCAGCATCAGGTCTCCCATGACGACAAATATGCCAGGTATAATTTTTTTGGTGGGTTATTTAAGATTAAAGTACTTATATGAAATAATGTTATTCATATTAAACCATAAATAAGGATGATGAGATATCACAGAGGCAGCACTTGCTGCCAGGGATGTGATGTCATGCTATGGCTTTTTGTATGGCTAGCAGTGGTCAGCAGCAGCCAGAGCAGGCAAATGGCCTGAGGCATTAGGACTTTATAGATGGAAATACCCAATGTTAAGACTGGGAAGCCAAAACTGCCCCGGCATTATTGGGTTAATGTGGGAGGGTTTCTCAATATCCCTTTAATATATTTATAAAGGTAGAATAAAGCAAAACTAATGAGAACAGTTTTTGCTTTCAGTTATTTACCATAACTCATGTTGTTTCATCTTTTTTGTTTGTTTTTCTAATAATACTGATTAGTAATAATATACATAACTAATTAAACTTTTTGCAGTCTGTCCCACAATTACTCGTCAGTGGGTGCATCTCAGAGCCAGAAGAAGCGTCTGCTAGCCAAGGCCCAAAGTGAATGCATGCTCCATGTGGCAAAGCCTGAGGCACGAGACTATTCAACACAACAAGCAAGGGATGACATATATGCTACTAGGTAAGTGGTCATGACCTCACTTAGAATGCAGGCCTGGGATGTTGCGCCTCTTAGGATAGAAATGCGAAGATAAGCTTATGTAGTTGTATCCATGTGCTAGTGATAGTCTGACCTGCTTTTCCCCAGTCTCACATGTACTGTAATGTGCAAAGAAACCACCTTCCTAAAAAATGTAGCTCATTGATGACATGGTGCACAATTTGAATCTGATAAATTTGATACAGATATTTTTAGAATTGTAAATGAAACATGAATATTTTTTTTTTTTTCATCTTGCATTAATTGTTATTTGACTTTGCTCCAAAGTTCATTAAGAAACAAAAATAAATTTTAGATAAAGAAGAATTAAAGCTATCACTATTTATTGACTATAAAATCTACATGCAATATTAACAATTCCTATTCTTATTCTCCTCCTCCTCCTCCTCCTCCTCCTCCTCCTCCTCCTCCTCCTCCTCCTCCTTCCCCTCCTTCCCTTCCTTCCCCTCCTTCCCCTCCCTTCCCCTCCTCCCCTCCCCCTCCCCCTCCCCCTCCCCCTCCCGCTTCCACCTCCCTCCTCCTCCTCCTCCTCCTCCTCCTCCTCCTCCTCCTCCTCCTCCTCCTCCTCCTCCTCCTCCTCCTCCTCCTCCTCCTCCACCTCCACCTCCACCTCCACCTCCACCAAGCACTAATATTAGAAACTGATATAAAAATGTGGCATTTAATAATTTTCTTATGAATATCTTAAGTATCTGTTGTATGCAGAAATTGCACAATGAAGTAGTTATGTGTTTGTAAATTGCTTGGTTTTAAATAATTATGCCAGTTATAAAGGAGGGGAGAAAATATGATTTATTTTATATAATCTATGCAGTAATACTGCAAAGGCCTACACCATGTCCCATCATTTGACCATTATCTTAATATGCAGGTGTCATAAACATACTTTCCTATTATAAGATTCTGTCTTAACCAACCAGCAAAAGGCCTTTCTTCCACCCAAATACTTATCCAGCTTATTCTTGGTCTCTCCATCTATACTCTCCCCTGTTCCCTTTCTCTTACTTGAGCCCGATTCTTAGGTCCACTAGCAAGGAGAGGTCATTGATAAGAATAGCTATGAATTTTACTCCCATTTTATAAACTGATTTATTTGCCATGAATGAATAGTGACAAGGATTAGGGTCCTGCTTTTTATGATGAAAAGTCTGTTGCTACATTTTATGAACTACAGTCCCGCAGTAGTTTGTTGATCATTGCAAATTTATTTTGCCCCTTTTGGCCTCCCAACAGAGAGCACCTGGCTCCTCCTGCTGCGCATGTCAGGGACTCCCTTCTACAGCCACCGCCTGCCCACCGTGACAACCTCCCGCCACCCGCAGCTCACACTCGTGACCATGCCCGTAGTCACTCTCACACTCACTCTCATGCACACACACAACCCCCACAGGCCCATAAAGACTATTCAGTACAGCCAA
>NW_028234407.1:20312448-20329948 GCF_977035675.1 Penaeus japonicus
CGTTAGGCAGATAATAACTCGTAATTCAAAGGGGTTCATTCCCAATATTCTTCATATAGATGGGTATTATCAAACTTCTAGGGGAGGCAGCAGAGCATTAACCAATGATATATGACAGTGGCATGTTTCTAAAGATTGCTGTAATCCTGTGTCTACAATGCTCTGGAAAAGCCAAGGTATAATCTGCGAACTTGGACCATTGTCTCATTTGAGGGTAACTTGCAATTCATTGATACCATATTTGCTCGTATAGGTCATGCACAGCTTTTGTATAGAATTACCGCACTTGCAAACTTGGTTTTACTTGTGCATATTAGAAATGATTAGAAGTCTTGCAGGATGAATAAGTGACCTTGGGCAATTTTTAACATTGAATATTCTGTTATGGACAATGGCTATACACTAATTAACTTTGTTTGATGACTATGGATTGATATTGTTAGTTAAAGAATCATGATTACTTAACCCATTCATGACAGATGATATGATATCACATCATCAGAATATTTCCTTCACAATGGGTGACATCCTATCACGTCATGAAGTTATGCCTTATATACATATTGTACATTGTTACATTTGTATATACACATTGTAATAGTAACATTTGTATAACCACATTGTGCATAGTTATAATCATATATGCACATTGTAGTTGCATTTGTATGTGTATATTTTTCCTGACTTTATAAAGAAAATAAAGAAAATACAGAACCTCTTTTGTCACCCTTTGGAATAGGGTGAAAATCACCCAGTATGTGATTTGTTGGGGGCGGCAAGTGGTTTAGGTGCTCATCCAGAGTTCAGTTTGTAATTGTCTGTAAAGTAAGGGTTGTTATTTGTTAGAGATTCATGTGTAAAGTACTACACTTTGTACATGTTTTCCTAGAACTTTCATTTATCCTTTTCTCCACTTACTCTCTTCCAGTTCCTCCATCCATTGCCATATGTCACTGAACCCATTTACCGGAAGACTACATGCTCTTTCCAGAACCTTCCCTTACATCATCACCTCAGATTCATCATCCACATTGAAATGTATGCACTCAGTCTTACTCCTGCTAATATTAGATCCTCCATCCTCTAAATCCTTCCCTTATTCTTCCAACTACCTTTGAGTAGCTGTTGTTAAAGAGTATGACAATATACCTTTGTATTGCAGGGTTCAGCAGAAGGGGGAAGCGGGAGTGAGCGATGGTGGGAGAGCCCCACGCTCACACAGGCTGATCTCCGCCAGTATGGGGAGTCTTGGAGCCTGGCTGCAGATGCTGCAACTGCCACATTGCTTCAAAGTATATCACAGGTAAATTTGTAAGCCCTGGCATCTCAGGTGGATTGTTAGATTTTGATGGCTGTCTAGCATTTTCCTAGCATGACAACAATGTTCTAACACCTAAGTTAGGGCATTTGAAAATTACTACTAAATCTTTCTTTTGTTTTATGTTCAACTGATAACTGATTTTTATTACCAGTTTGTTTTTTAAAAGGTGTCTTGAATTTTTTTTAATGGTTTAAATATCCTGACAGCGATTGGTGTCAAGAACTCATGAAGTTGAAGGTGCTCTGAAGAAAGTGCTGGAGGAGACAGACTCTGTAATGACTGCGATATCCAACACAAATAATTCTTTTCATCAGCTGGCCAATACTCAGTTCATTGAAAATCGAACATATCAGGATGATGCTGATGTTGTCAGGGATGAGACAGACAAGCAAGAAAAGGTAAGGCAGATATCTTGATTAACCTGTGATGTGTTCCAAAATATATCATACATTCAGGAGAATGAAACCATATATTTAATTTAGCCTCATGTCTTCCATTAGAACTTGATCTTTAAAAAAGAAGAAGAATAGGCCATTGTCTTCCAGATCATGCTCCCCAAAGAAAGTGCATAAAAATCTGTATATAAGGAACAAAAAAAAAAAAAAAAAAAAAAAAAAAAAAAATCACAATCGCCTTCCTTCTCTTATACTCCCTGTTATTTCTGTAGTGAATATCATGATATAACTCCTGTTAGCTTAAAGCAAATGTGTGGAGTTAATTCCAGTGAGCTGGAGTCCACTAATGATATTGTTGACTCAGTAATGCAATGCATTTTCTCTAAGGCAAAATATTATCAAACTTAGGGAAGAGTTGTTAATCAACAAAGTTCTGAACCTCCTTTCCCAACCAGACCTAACCTACAAGATATACTTTACTAATTATTAATTTACATACTAAAATTTTTTAAAGTAATTAAAACTACCTCCAACAGTGCTGGTCCCCAAAATTAATGGGAAAAGTGTTAGTCTGGTGCCAGCAATATCTACTGGTATTTTCTATCTACTTGTAGTTTGTGGCTTCTGTCCATTAATAGCATTTGTAAAAGTGGGGTGGAAACACGAGTCAAGTGCACTACCGTAACCAAAGAAAAAGCACAATAAAGCAGATGAAAAAAATCCCCATGTATTCTATATTTTGCATTTGTGATTCTGTTTGATGCAGGCATGGCAGTCTACCTTTAAAGATTTAATGTTTAAAATTTTTGAATTGGGGATCAAATTAGAAAAGTCTCTGAGCAACAGGTAGATCAAATTAGAGTCAGAAATTTTCTGTATAATTTTAAGTTAACTTGTGTATGGCTTGTGTATGGCTTCAACCGCTCTTTATTGTCATTTTTCTGTAAAATAGAACATGATGTCATTACTTTTGCCCTTGGGGTATACATTGGGAGGGATGGCCTTTTGTGTTTGATAGGTGTTTGCTATGATAACAATTGGTTTTATCAGTAATTTGATAAGAATGCTCATATAAACAGAGTAAGAGCCACATTGTTTAGTCTGTAACCATTGTTTTTCTGTAGTGTATTTCATATTTGAAAATTTTGCATTTGCATGGTCAATCACTGAGGGGCATCAAAATTTTCAATTTGTTGTATATGGACATTAGGGTGTTTCAATAATAGTCAATTAAAAAAAATAACTTGCTATTTTGCCATAAGTTCAAAAACAGAGGCCTTTGATATTTGTAAGTCAAAATAGATTTCACAATTACATTTTCCATTTGAAAATTTATACTGGATTTATGTCCATCATAGACAGGCCAAAAGCAGCTCATTTTCTAGTGACTATTTTATCTTTTAAACTGTTGTTTTAGGTATTTGTCTTTTAAAAATGCTTGAGATTTATAATTTTACTAGTAAGAAATATTGCAATCACATGTCTACTTATCACTAGCTAACAACTTGAGTTACTTTGCATTACAAAACCCTTGTTCACATTTATCTTTTATCTCACCGGGGTGGGCGGGTGTCTGGTGGGCGCTACAACAGCTCTGGTTTTGACCAAGCACCAGGCACCATCCATAAGCCAGATATGCACTGTGTAGATCTTCCCTAAATTGTTGAAAAAAAGGTGAGCAGAGCACTCACAAAACACTTGCTGACAGACAGTCTTTTACAACAATTGCATAGTGCATTAGCACTGAAATTGTACTCCTGTCTGTTCTTGAAGAGAGCTGGTGTATATGTCCATTTTCCTTGGATTCCTCCTTCCAAGATCTTAGCTGTTCACAAACATGCTTCATCAATAGCCAAAGGGAGTTGAGTGCCATTTATGTTATATAAGTGTCTGTTTATGCAGGTAGAGTACCTCTCTAGAAAACCAAGTTCCTTTCCAACTTTAGCATACATTTGCAATGTTTATGTGGCTGTTTTGAATAACAACACACCATTGCTATTCACAGCTGAACACCAACAAACAAGGTGGACTTTTGTAAGGCCAAAACTTCTCTTGAATTTTCTTACAGGTTTTGTGCTTTATGGCAATTTTTGACCTAGAGGGAAAATTGCTTTAACTGACACTTTAAAGTTTTGTCAGAATGGTGTCAATGATTAGGCACATATACAGAAATGAAAAAAAAATCCTAACCACTGCCACACTAAATGGCACAAACTTTCTGACCACTTCTCTGGTAAAGGAAGATTTTGAAATCAAGTTGCAGTACTGCTTTTGAATGTCTGTCATGTGCTGAATTACTTGACTGTCATCAAAGTATCTTGATACCACATACAGGAGCCACCTGTCCTCCTTCTCCTTGACACTTGTTATATCACAAGTGAGTGCAATCACATTCTTGTGATTGATAGCCATTGACCCAACTCTTTACCTAGAGAATGAAAACTCTGTTACTATTTTTTGGTTGATACAATTTAAGACACTGAAGCAAATTCCATACTTTATTTCAATATCAACAATTTTATTTTTATTTTTTTTTTTACAAAAGAATCTCAAAATTACCTGTATGATGCCTTTTAAACTCTTAAACCAATGATGATGGGTCATTTAAGCTCAAATTGGTCTAAATGTCACTGTATTTCAAGTGTGTAAGCCCAATGCCACAGGCTATTCACCTGCTGGCCCTTTGCCTGCTCTGGCCACAGCCAACTGCTACAAACCCGATCACCTGGTGTGCTGGCCATACAAAAAGCCATGACAGAACATCTCATCCCCGGCAGTAAGTACTGCCACCGCTTGACATGATACCATGTCACCTGGCGATAATGGGTTAAACTTTGAAACAACAATGAAGCTTCCTTACATCTTTTCCATCAAATTGAAGAACATTTGTGCCACTTCTGATTTACTCTATAATTTTTTGTCACATATTTTTAGTATTGGATTAGTAATTTTGTATTACAGGGAATGAAGCTAGCATATGCAGCAAGTATTTCTTAGACTGCTTCACCAGAGAAATTATATTGTATTGCAATTTTTGCCACTTCTGACCTGTCTACCACTTAGCTCATGGGGTTTTAACCTATTCATGCCGGGGCTGTTCCGGCTTTGCACGGTCGCAATACCGGGGTTCTCAAACGCATAAG
This sequence comes from Penaeus japonicus, assembly GCF_977035675.1. NCBI lineage: Eukaryota > Metazoa > Arthropoda > Malacostraca > Decapoda > Penaeidae > Penaeus > Penaeus japonicus. The sequence goes on from NW_028234407.1 coordinate 20,317,308, forward strand.
TCTAACGCCCCGATATTCTCGGACGCACAAGCTGCGAGCCTGGGCTGCGCGCTCGCTCAACCCGAGCGCCTGGCTTGCCCTCATATCTCGTCCTGGGCGTCTGACGCAAAAACCACGAAACGTGTCATCACGTCAACTGGCTCCAATGGGTTAATGGTTTCAGAAATTGTTTAATAGTAGGTTTTTCAGCATTGTCATATGCCAATCCATTGCAGCACAGGTCTGAATATTCAAAGGAAATTTCCTCATTATTTGCAGTGTCACAACTACTTCCATTTCAGTCTATTAATTTTGTATTATTTTGCATAAAAATCTGCACCTTTAAGTGACTCCCTTATTCTTTTGAAGTTTGTTTCATACCAGTCAATATCTTCTCTGAGAACTTCACACTTTTGATTGAGTCATAATACTCTTTCTTTTTGTTCTTAATTTTCTTTCTGATATACCAAGGTGCGATTTTCTTGGTGCCAAATGTCATTACAATCTTATCATCTCTCATGGCGAAATTATTACACGGAAAACTATCCTTGGATGTGCCTTTCACTCTCTGACTATTAGGTCCTCTCATTGCACAGAATCTTGCAAGAGTGGCATCCTTGCTTAATGGTCTAGATGACAATATGTTGATTAGACCAAATTCTTTGAATAAACAAGAATCATCAGTTTACATACCATTTTGTCAAATCCCCATTATGATAACTAAGAGAGCCACAATTGTCATAAGTATGAACTGAGCTGAAGCAGAGCATGTTCAAATAGGCTGGCAAGATTTGAAATGGTTCAGTTCCACACCAAATGAGGGACAGAAGTACATAAGAATGTTATACTATGACCTGAAATGCTCTTGGGTTAGGAAACTTCTGGCTGGTGGAAATTGTTTGAGTTACAGATTATGATTTATCATAATAGGTGTCTATCTAACAACTTGAAGCATGAATTTGAAGATGTTGCCTTTTTTGAAGTAACCTATGGACTTGATAGTATGAAATGAGTTCTTTAAAACTTTTTTATTATTACCATATTTTTTTTTGTCTCTCCTAGTCAGTGTCAATATCCCGTATAATTGCTCTGTTATCCCATTCACGCAGGTTGACTTGCTATCACATTCAGTGATTTTTGAGTCAGACGCCGGTGACGAGATATTTGGTCAAGGCCAGCGTGCCAGGTGAGCAGGCGTACAGCGCTCGCTCGCAGCTATTGCCACCGAGAATCCCTAGGTGTTAGTCTTATGCCTTCGAATACCCCGGCATTCTGACCATTTAGAGCCAGAATAGCCCCCTGCGTGAATAGGTTAACATAAGGGGATGACAGAGGATCATAGTTTAAGGATAGAGTGAGACTGACACCAACAGAAAAGTGAAAAATCAGAAGCAAGTCCCCCAGAATATGAAACCTCATCCATTGAAAGGAAATTTAGATGTTTGAATTGTATTTCTCATATCCTATTGGACATATCTTTTGAAGCATTATATGTGGAAGCTATTCATATTCAGCTTTGATAGTTATTATGCCTCTAAGAATATGATGGTTTTCAGAAGATGAAATCCCAGAAAATTTGGACACTGTCTTTCATCTTTCATTTAACCTATTTTGTGTACAGTTGGCTTTTTTACCATTGCATGAATACAGTAGTCTTCTGTCATTCATGATGCAAGGCTTTCAGATTTGTTAATATCTTATTATGCAAAAAAAAAAAGATTATCCAACGACGGTGTCCTACCCAATATACTAATACCACACTTGAATTAGAATTTGAAGTACTTGTCTTTTTCTCTCTTACTTCTTTTATCCCATCCCTTATATCTTACATTACTCTGTGAATATGGCCATGTTTCTCTTAGTCTTTCATTTTTGCTTTATTTACCAAATTTTATAATTTATTGTTATTTTCTTGCCAATTATTCTTTCCAGCCACCACAGACAGAGGAGGAAGTAATTGCAAGATGTAGGTCAGCCATAGCTGAAGGGTTATCTCTTGTCAACAGGAGCTATGAGCGCCATGAAATTCAGGATTCTGATTCTGATGATGATGATAGCCCAAGCAGGTTTGTAGACCATGTGTGAGTGTGTGCGTATTTGTGTACATGTGCGTGTGTGTTTATGTGTATGTGTATGTGTATGTGTATGTGTATGTGTATGTGTATGTGTATGTATATGTGTATGTGTGTACCTTATGATATGGGGCTCTCCAGACATTTTTAGTATGGAACACAAATTGATAGAATTGGTAATATAGATATTGACATGAAAAGTGTTGCTACCATGATGACTTTTTATCTGAATACTTGGTCATTCAGTGGCATTCTTACAATGCTTGAAACTCTTCCATCCTTTCAGCCCTGTACCCGTATATGCTCTCATCAATCCCTATGAGGTAAAGCCGTTGCCACACATCATAGGCACAGCCATGTTCATGGAAGATGACAAACTAGGTTTACAGGAGTCCTCCAGCGAGGACAGCTCCAAGGTCACATTCAGTCCAGAGGATACAGACACAGAGGATGACCTTGATATGGAGGACGAAACTGATGTAAACCAGAGAAACAAGCCAATTCCAGCGAGTAGCTCAAGATTAATAGTAAGGTTTATGAAATTTTGTGTAGCCATATGCTTTTTACTTTTTAGAATGTGAGATAATGTCCTGTTGTGTGAGATAAAGAGACACTTGACTATAATTTTATAACAAGCTGAAATTCATTGAAAATTATTTAAAATGTATTTTCATTGTTTTCATTATTCAGTTTATTGTTTCATGATAGGATGATAGTGATTCTGACTGGTCAGATGAGGGAATTCAACAACCAGTCAGAGCCGCAAGTAAAAACCCACAGCCCCCAAGCATCACCAGTGAAGAAGAGGACGATGATGATGATGATTTCTTTGGCCCCTCCTCGAAGAGTTTCAAGAGAGTGAGTCTGGTGTGGTGATATGTTTGCCTTCAGTGTGTCTCATTTCTAAATTCTTTAACACTTTAGAACTACAATTTTGTCTATCTTAACTTTGTGCCAAAGTTATGCCTTTGGAAAGAACTGTGAAAAGGAAGGAAGAATGCATTAGGTGTTCTACTGTGACAGCTTGATGGGCTATACACCTGTGATCACCATCTTCAGACGAACTTGACATATCTATAAAAATCATTAACATTCATCCAGTGAAAGACTGCCACTGATGGAAGCTAAAAATGATTTATTAAATTAGATGTATGATACTTATGAGTTTAAGACCACATTTTCATAGTTACTGATATAGATCATTAGTATGATAAAGAAAATTTATTTTTTGGTTTGTTCAGGATTGGCTCTTTGATGCCTTTAATACTACAATATTTGCATTCCTGAGAAGCTGTACATGATTTGTAGTTAAGTCAGTTACAAGCAACTTATCATATGCCTTCCTGTGAAGTGATAGTAAGTTGCCAGATGTATAGCCATGCTTTTCTGTATGTGATATAATATTGTGTGTATTTAAAAAAAAAAATAGAGAAATTGCCGTGACCTTCTCAAGCAGCAGTGATAATTTACCAGTTCAGTTCTGTAAATATTATACAGGACACGGATTAATTTTAAAATCTGTATGTATCATTGTTCATCTGGCAGTTTCCTTAGAGACAGTTACGTGGTGACAGGATGTGGCCTCTGATACATCATATATACTCTTGATCAGTCTCTTGGTATATATTGCCTTCACTGCACAGTAAGAGAAAGTGCCCTGAAATCAAAGTATATTCCAACACTACAATGCATTACTTGTCAGATGTCCTGCGATCAATATATTTGAGATATCAGCACAAGCTTATATCGAGTGGTGACATCCTCTTGGATTTTGACATCCTTATGTGTTCCATCTGTTTGGTGTTGTTTCTTGTAGGATGGGCACTGCCTTTCTTTGCAAGGGAAAAGTCTGTTAAACATGATTGAAAGTATAGTACTTTTCACTGTTGCTGTGGTGCTCATTATATGGCTTCTGGTAAGTGAATATAGTTTAAAATACTTTGATTATTCATGTCAGTGTGATTAATTAATTTTTTTATTAGTGTGATGAGTATAAGATAATAAGAGAAATTGTTTCTGCTGGTACCAATGAAAAATATATTGGAAATCAATAAACATCATTATATCTTATTGGCTACTTTTACTGCTGAGTGAAATGTTCAGTACAAAAAGAATGGAGTTCTTAGTATCACATTATATCTTGTCATCTACATATCAACTCATTAGAACTTATTGTGGAAATATTTTGTGAAGTAGAGTTGGTGGTATTGATGGATGCTTTTGTGTACAAATTATGTCTAATCTTGTGTTTTATTTACCAGAAGAATCAGTTATTGATGTGTTTGCTAATGGTTTCTCTTTTATTTTATCCAGGTTAACAATGGACCAAACTTATCTTCAGAACTTAACAAAAAATTTCAAGGTGCCACAGCAACATCCCAAAGAGTTGGGGGTAAGGATTATGCTTTTGATGTACAAAAATATGTGATTTTTCCTATAGTTATTGTTTATTTTTAATTTTGTTTGTTTTTATTTATTTGTTTGTTTGTTTGTTTATTATGTATTTATTTATTTATTTATTTATTCTTTTATTTATTTATTCATTTATATAATTATTTATTTATGTATTTATTCATTTATTTATTTATTCATTTGTTTATTTGTTTAATTTATTTACTTATTTATTTATTTATTTTTATTTATTTATTTATTTATTTATTATTTTTTTATTTATTTACTTACTATTTATTGTTCTACAAATTCTTTTTAATTAACAAAATGCTTTAAACAAAATGCTATCCCCAAAGTTTAAGAAAGTTCACTCAATATTGATTACTGTTAGAGAATATGATGATTGTATTTTGATTGGTGAATTTCATTTCATAGATAGAATTATATTCCCATCACATCTTAGTTATAAGGTGTAGTTCATGAGATTATGACTTCCAAATGGACCTAACCTTTGTGATACCTACTTTTTGTCCTGTGATATTTCAATCGGTAAGCCTATAATACCCACCTACAACCTCATCAGCTTGCACATCATGGGAGGGTAGATTTTTCTTTTCCTGCTTGTAAAATGACACTCAAAATGTGTACTTGTCTTTTGATTATGGATGTCTTGTTCAAATCCCTAACACTCTTAACACTGAGGATTATGGATCATTAGGTGAAAAGTGTCTTTAAATTTTTTTTTTTTTTCAAGGTTTGGAATCAGACAGTGATGAAGATGGAGATTTGTTTGGGCAAAGACCAGATCCTTTGGCACCATCAAATAGTACAGTTCCTTCTTCTACAGGTATTATTATTATGCACTACTACTACTCCCATCTTTTTTTTTGTAATTTTGCAATATCATGATATTTAACCCATTCACGCTGGTGCTATTTTGGCTCTAAATGGTTGGAATGCCGGGGTCTTCGAACGCATAAGCCTAACACCTTGGGATTCTTGGGCGCACTAGCTGTGAGCGAGTGAGTGAGCACTGTATGCCCGCTTACCTGGTGCGCTGGCCTTGACTAAATATCTCGTCTCCGGCGTCTGACCGTAAAACCACTGAATGTGATAGCAGGTCAACTGGCGCGAATGGGTTAAAGAATTTAATAATTATACATTGTGTAAAATTTTGGTTTGTTCCCTTTCTTTAAGCATCTGTTTCCAAACCTCCATCACTTGGAGTGGAAAATGTGAGAGCCATGCCAGATCCTACAGGTGTGAGATTGCCAGGTGCTGCCAGCCTCCCAAAGAAGAGCAATCTGTTTGCCAGTGACAGTGATGATGAAGGAGACTTGTTTGGACCAAAACCTCAACCTTCTGGTATAGTTCCAAAATTCAATTTGCTGTGACAGAGTCAGAGATAGAGGGGACAGGATATGAATATTATTGGAAACTTTAATGCCTTACTATTTTCTTTAGAATTATTGAAATATGTATTTTTTTGTTCAAAATAAGGTCTGTAACAAATTTACATGACATGCTATATGCTCTTTCTAGGTAAAAATAAAGGTTCTGTTACCAAGGGACCAAGTACAGCAAAGGGCAGTAATCAAGCCTCTCAAAGACCTTCAAAGCAGCCAAGCCAAGCACCCTCAGGCGGCCTTTTCTCTAGTGATGGTGATGATGAAGAAGATGGTGGTTTGTTTGGCACAAAATCAGTGTCAGTAAAAGGTTAGGTTTTGGGAGAAAATAGAAGTGTGTGATTTTTCTCTTGACTATACATCTTACACAGTTACTAGACATATGTTGGAAGTAATATGATGGAAAAGTAACAGTGATACATTGACTAGTGTTTTCATTTAATTGCCTTTATTTGTGTCTGTGATGAATAATCTTTTGCTTCAGATTTTTGGATAGTTTTAAAATACTTCCTGGTTTTGTTCTTTAGTTCTTTTTGTGATGAATTTTTTAAATTCTAATTTTCTTCAATATTTCAGGTACAGTTGAAAATGATTCTGAGTCAGAGAGAGAGAGAGAAGAACCTCCTCCACTGCCCAGTGAACGGAAGGTTAGTTCGTCTCACAGAGTGCTGGAATGGGATGTGGCAGTAGTTGCCTAATAGCCTGAGGGATGTTTCATTTTGATCTTACAGCCAATAGACTATGCTCTTATGTTTCCAAGAATGTAAAGGTATATAGGTATGTATAAATTGAAGGTTATATACTTGCATCCGAAGTACAGGCACATACCCCTATTATGTAATCTCAAACATATTAAATTTTAAATGTTTATTGCAGGTTCCAGTTGGTGGCATCAACATCTTTGGATCAGCTATTACATCTGCTATTCGACGCCAGCAGTCATCTGACTCTGAACAGTCGGAAAAAGATGGTTCTGACTGGAGTGGTAGTAGGAAGTCGTCCAAATCAAGTCTCAAGCCTGCAAGTAAGCCAGAACCCCCTGTAGGACAAAAAGCAGCAGCAGTAAAAGTTGTACCTCCTGCTTCAGGAGGAGGAGGAGGTGGCCTTTTTGATTATGATGATGATGATGACCTGTTTGGAGGTGTTGTAAGGAAGAGCACATCAATACCAGAGAAAACACAAACTGATAGCAGAGAGGAAAAACCTGTTCCAGTGGCTGCTTCTGCTGGTGCTAGTATCCAGAAAGGAATGCCTAAAAGAGGCTTGTTTTCTGATGATGATGATGATGACTTGTTTAGCATACCTGGTAAAGCTGAGAAGAAACCTAACATTCCCTCAACAGTATCAGTAACTGAGAAGCCCCTTGCTGGAAAAGCAGTGTCTGGAACTAGCTCTCTATTCAGTGACCCAGAAGAAGATGGACTTTTTGGTACAGGAGCTTCTTCAAAATCTCAAGAACAGTCCAAGCCAACAAACCCAGTGAAGGTACCGAATATTTCTCAGAAAAATAGTTCACTGTTTAGTTCCCCAAGTGATGAAGATGATTTGTTTTCTGCAGCAGTAAGTTCTCAAGTGTCCAGGGCACCACCAGCCTCCTCAATGGAGCCTCCACCCCTCACATCCACAACAATTCCTAAGACAGATGTCACAAATGACCTCTTTGGGTCACCCTCAAGTGAAGATGGTCTATTTGCATCTAATGCTTCCGTACCTTCTAAAACAACTACATCTTTACAGAAGGATAAAGAGATTGTGATTGATCAGGAACACAGTCGACATTCAGAAAAGAAAGAATCAAAGGCTCAGGCTCCAGGAACCAGCAATATCTTCCATTCACAGTCTGATGATGATGACTTGTTTGCAGTCCCAAAGAATACATTAAAGGATACATCTGAGCCAAAGGCCATCCATAATGACAATCTTATATCATCCACCTCCAAGAGCACACACAATTCATTAACACCAAGTGCTGAATCTGATATATTTGGGTCACCAGTAGAAGACTTGTTTGTAGCTAAAGTAAAATCAGAAGTTATTGAACCCATGAGAAAAACTTCAGGATCAGTTGACTCCCAGCAAAATGAGGTGGATTCTGATTGTTTAAACAAAGCATTAAAGACTCCAGTGGATAGTGGGCAGAATCATAGCACTCAGAAAAAACAAGTTGGTTTGTTTGGTTCACCAGAAGAAGACATTTTTGCAATTGGTAAATCAAATACAAGACCAAATTCAGTGGAGAGCAGACCTAGTAATAGTTTAAAAACAAACATATTTGGAGGCATGAGTGATGATGAAGATATTTTTAGCACATGCCAAAAACCAGCAAAGCAAAAGGAAACTACTGTAAGGGCAAATGCTATATCAGATAGAGATATTAAAATATCAGAACATAATACAGAGAAGCAAACAAGTGAGCCATTTGCTGTTGACAAAGAAAACAAAGTTTTCAGTTCGAATGAATCGGTTCAACCCACCTCTTCTGTTACAAAAGCACCAGTGGGAGGAGTGGCTCTCTTTGGAAATGATGAACTGAGAGCTAAGGTGAGTGAAAGAAAGTCCATGTTAAATTCAGAACCAGAAGAGGCTCCAAAAGAAGAGGTAAAGAAGGAAAAGAGTGACTTGATTAGCAACCAAATCCTTTTTGATGGTGAGAGTGATGATGACATCTTTTCAATCAGCCAGGTATCAACTAAACAAGCAACATCACACATTCCAGGGAGAGGAAGCCCTCCTCCATTGCCTTCAGAAATCCCTAAACAATCTAGCATTCCTGACAAGAAAGAGGTTGAAGATGCTCTGGTTGTGATACAAAATGAAGAAGCAAAGCAGACAGGAAAATTAACCAGAGAAGAAGAGGGAGAGATGAGGGATGATTCATCTACAGTAGATGATTCCAAAGAATCAAAGAAGGAAGAGAAACCCAGTGAAGAAATAAAACCAAAGAAGAAGCCGCCAGTAGGAGGAGTGTCCATGTTTGGTGGAGGAGGCCTGGGTGGCAGTGAACTTTTTGCCAAAGTGAACCAGAGAAGGAGTATGTTAGGGGGGCCAGAGAGTGATAGTGATGGCGAATCTAAGAATGAGTCAGCTAGCACACCAACTCACTCCGCAGAAATTTTGCAGGAGGACAAAAAAGTGCCAAAGATATCTCCAGCCTCTAAATCAGTCGTAAGCCCCACATCACCAACTATTTCCGCTTTGCCAGATTTTGGGGTCAGGTTGCCTGAGGCAAAATCTGGTGGCCAGGAGAATAGCATTAGTTTCGATGACCCAACCACAACAACAAACACCCTGGAGAGCTTGAATAAGGTAAGTCTTATAATTTTGTTTCTTGATCTATTTTCCTGATTTCCATTAATATTTCTCATGTTCAAGTGTTCTTTTTCCAAGTCTTGTCAAATTTTTTGTATTTGAAATTAAAAGTGAGATTTGTTGATCTACAAACTTGCCTTTTTTAACCAGAGCCGAGTTAGAGGAAGCATCAAAAGAAGACCCCCAAGTAGGGCTCACAGAAAAGGTCCTGCAGCAAACAATCCCCAGACCAATACAATGACCAGTTCTTCAGTTGTACAGACACCATCCAATCAAGTTTCTTTTCCGCAGGAAACAAATACTAGAAAGCTAAGTGAAAAGGTAAATGAAAGTAATCCTACTGTTGAAAATCAGATCTTTCCAAGCAGTGATAATGAGGATGATATGTTTGGAGTTAGCGAAGCAAAAGATATAAATAGAATTGAGAAGAGTTCTGTAAAAGGTTACCAAGCAAGTGGGGAAGAGAGTAGGAGTGCCAGCACACCCAACCAGCAAGCCAAAATGCAAGCTGAGGTTGAAGATGACCTCTTCAGCAAACCACAAGGTGCCTCAAGCGCTACAAAATCCAAAAGCCTTGTAAAACCTTTCAATCAGTCCCAACCAACATCATTGTTTGGAGATGACAGTGATGAAGATCTGTTTGGAGTATCAAACTCCAGATTATCATCTCTTAAAGCCACAAAGTCAACTGCACAGCAAAATATCCCTAAGAAGGAGGCAAAGCCTGCTCATTCTCAGTCCCTTTTTGGAGATGATGAAGGTAAGTCTAGTATGTGTATAGATAACTGGACAAAAATGTTTTCATGTTTTTTTGTTTGTATTTTCAATGTTAGAGCGTACAGGTTGAATAGTGCTGTCAGGAATCATTGGAAATTAATTTTAACAGTGTTTAAAGTTCATGCCATGTCTCAAGTTGTAATTGTTCATTAATTAAACTTTTCTCTTACAGATGACATATTCAATTCAGCAGGAACAGGAGGAAAAGCAGAAGGAAGTGTAGTTAAAAAGACATCTACATCAAAGTCCAAGACTATTCTCACATCAACAAGTGAACCATTCGATGACCCTCTTCTTGGTCCCCGAAAATGAGATAGTAAAAACAGTGTCGAGATATTGGTGCTTTGTTTAATCATCATGTGTACAGTATATGCTAGATCTATTCCATTGTGTGATGTGAAGGTATCAGCTCCTGATTTCTACTTTTGTCAGAATGCCTTGGGGATACTTGCCCACATGTATGACAACATACACAAGAACATGTACATACATATGCTGCATATGTTGTAAATATAGGTGATAAATTTTGTCATAGGTGATGTAAGTATCACTTTGTTGTTTCTTTCATATAATACAGAGTCACATTAGATTTGAGTAATATATCATGATTGTTATTGGTAATAATGTATTCATTATTATGTATGATATGGGTGATTGTGATAGTGATTATTACTATTGTTATTATTATGAATACTATTGGGAAGATTATTCTTATTCTAGTTATTTCTCTACGAATAATGATGATAATAAGAATATGATGATAATGATGCTAATAATGATAAGGCTTCATAATGATAGTGATGATGATAAAAGTAATTATAATGATGATAATGATAATGGTAACAATAATAAAGGTAATGATAATAATGATGATTATAATAATGATGATGATTAAAACTGATAATAGTAATATTACTAATGATGATAATGTTAATAACAACAATAATAATGATAATACTGATAATAATAATAATAGTAATAATAATAATGATATTATGATTATTAATGATATTGATAATAATAGTAATGATGATATAATACTACCACATAAGTAACTTATACTGACAATTCTTCCTCATTATTATTATTATTTTTATTATTAATATTAGTAATGATGATGATATAATACTACTACTACTACTATTATTTTTTATTATTATTATTATTATTATTATTATCATTGTTATTGTTGTTATTATTATTATTATTATTATTATTATTATTATTATTATCATTATTATCATTTTCATTGTCATTATTGTTATTATTATTATCATCATTATAATCATTATCATTATTACTATTATTATTAATGTTATTGTTATTATTATTATTATTATTATTATTGATATTATCATTATTATCTTATTATCATTATTATTATTTTAATTATTATTATCAATATCATTATTATCATTATTATTATAATTATTATAATTATTATTATTATCATCATTATTATCATTATTATTATTATTATTATTATTATTATTATTATTATTATTATTATTATTATTATTATTATTATTATTATTATTATTATTATTATTATTATTATTATTATTATTATTATTATTATTATTATTATTATTATTATTGTTATTAATCATTATTATTATTATTATTAATATTAATCATTATTATGATCATGGTTATCATTATCATTATCATTTTTAGATATTTAAAATTATAATTTTCATTTGTGGAAGTAATTACTATTATCATGATTCTTATCAGTATTGAATATACATTATGTTCAGAAACCTTTCAAGTTAAAACTGATGTTTTTGACTATTTTTGCCATCTTACATACAGATATGTTTTTTGTTACGAGCTTGTGAAGTGCCTTTTCACTGAAACCCACCTTTTGAGAGTCAGATTATTCTTGGATCTGTGCCAAAGTAGTTGAATCTAAAGAAGTTACCTATGTGATCATTTGAAGACAGCCAGTCTACAGTTCCAGTGCTTAAGTGAATATTTGAGAACAAGGGGTGAATAAATGTATATCTGAATATGCCTTTAGTCTTAAGTGATATTCATAGATCAACCTTCCTTCTGTTTGACTGCAAGGAGCAGGCTTCTTGAGTGATGAGTTAACTACTAGACTGTTTTTATAGATCTGATAGATTCTGTATCTAGTCAATTATTTTTATTATCATTCAAAATGAAGCATTATTATTGGACGCGTTGTTAAAAGAGTCGGCATTCTCCCATACAACTTTCAGCTGAGATATTTAAAGAGAAACATTAGTCCTGTCTTGAGAGATATATCATGATTAGTAAACAGGCAGGATGATGATGTAATTTTTACACCCACACCTACACATGAACATCCACACACATACTCACACTCACACTCACACTCACACTCACACTCACACTCACACTCACACTCACACTCACACTCACACTCACACTCACACTCACACTCACACTCACACTCACACTCACAATCACGCACACTCGCTCAAAAGCACAAGCACACTCACTCAAAAGCACATGCACACTACTCAAAAGCACATGCACACTACTCAAAAGCACGTGCACACTCACTCAAATGCACATGCACATGCACATGCACATGCACATGCACATGCACATGCACACTCACTCAAATGCAAATGCACATGCACACTCACTCAGATGCACACTCACACTCACTCAGATGCACACGCACACTCACTCAGATGCACACGCACACTCACTC
>NW_028234407.1:20339948-20344948 GCF_977035675.1 Penaeus japonicus
AATCATTCATGGGAATTATCCATAATGGATCCTGTCCTTACAAACTGTAGGGAACACATCAGGTGTTCGAACACGACAAGTAAATTCTCTTTATGTCAAGAGATCACACACAGAAATAGGGACACGACAAATGCTAATACGTGGACCCATGACCTGGAACCTACTACCTCATAATGTTAAAGACATCACTAACCTCAATAAATTCAAAACAAAATTAAAAGAACATTTTCTAAATTGTCAGTTGTGACATCGTATCAAACAGATGTATTGTATACTATTTTTTGCAACAAATTATATATGTATTAAGAATAACCATTGTAATTTATGGAATAAAGTTTTTGAAAGTTTAAAAGTTTGAAAGTTAGATGCTACATGACCTCTGCTTCAGTAATTACGATAGCGCAGCGCTTTGAGTGTCATGATTGGCAGGCTGGGAGATTGTCGGTCAGGGTCTTGAACTGTCATCTTCTCAGAGAAGAAGGAAGCAAAGAGTTCAGCCTTCTCCCTGCAACTGATCCATCAGATTTGTTGAGAGGGGGATGCAATTGTCAGTTGCAAACCCCTGTTGTTGTTTAACACAGCTCCACCAAGCTTTGTTTCCCACTGAACGGTCAGTAAGTTTTGACCGGAAGTCCCACTTCCATCGATTAATTGCTCATCTTTATTCTTTCATTCTATAGCATGATGTTTATTTCTTTGAGTGGGATAACATTTATAGCGATTCCAAGCTCTCATCTTCTCGTCAGCTGCGATTCTACAATCAAAGCCATACGATGGCTTTGACTTATATATTTTGTTGGGTACTTACCTTGATTTTAGATAGGCTAGCAATTTGGAGAGGGCATTGCTTGGTTGTTTTACCATTCTCTTTTGACCCATTGCCAGATCGTGTGTGATAGTGACTCCGCTCATGCAACAATCAGGTTGATTTTGCTTAGAATAGCAAAGTGATCGGAGGAGCCGACATTACAACAGCATTTTGCATGTGGTTCACCCAGAGCAGTGATCAGGGTCAAGTGAAGAGCCTGATACGTGGGCCGGGAAGGGAACATGACTGTTCAGTCCAAAGATAGTAAGACCTTCAAATGATCTTTGATTTGGATGTTCTTGCAGGAGTGATTATGAAGGAAGTTGTCCAGGTTATCTTGTAAATATATAAGTGGTCCAGAGCATTGCCATGCGGTCTGTAGCAGGCACACAGGGACAGAATCAAAAGTGTTTGTAAAGATTTTGAAAAAAAATATCAGCGCAAGATGTTTTGGTACACTGATCACAAGTAGATGAACAAGTGCTTTTCAAAGGCAAACAGCAATGCCCCCCAATTTACCTTGCTTTCTACCACGTCGATGACATCTGCATTAACCACCGATTTGTCCAAAATTATGGGGAACTGGAATTTAAGAAAGTCTCCACAGTCGCTATGATGTCATTCTCTCTCTCTTTTTTTCTCTTTCTCCCTCAGTCTGTCTATTTCTTTCTTCTCTCTCTCTCTCTCTCTTTTCTCTGTCGCTGTCTCTCTTCTCTCTCTGTCCGTCTTTCTCTCTGTGTCTGTCTGTCTGTCTGTCTCTCTCTCTCTCTCTCTCTCTCTCTCTCTCTCTCTCTCTCTCTCTCTCTCTCTCTCACGCTTCCTCTCAGTTAGGAACAAAGAAATAAACTTTTGATAAACAGATACTTTTTCCGACAATATCAAAGTGTTTCTAAACAAAAACAAGTACAAAAGCAATCAGAATATTTGACCGCGCATCACCGTCCGCATGGCCGGTGACTAGATCACACATCTTAAAAATAGAACATATAAACGCTCAATCTCTCCTCGGACACTTTGAAGAAATTGTAAGGTTGGCTAAGGAAAGAAACGTATACATACTCTGTGTTGGTGAAACACGACTCCACCAGGATATGATAAGTAACTTTATCAAAATTCCAAATTATCAAGTTTATCGAGGAGTATGCATATTTGTAAGGGATACCCGTAAGTCAAATAGGATATCAACTACAACAGTTAATAATACTGCCGTAGAAGATCTCTGGGTTACCGTACAAAGCAACATGCTTCCTTCCTTCATGAATGGCGCCGTCTATAGGCATCCCCTTGCAACCTCTGAATCTTTTGAATACCTTGAAAAGTTTTTTAGAGCTATGACATTAAAAAAAGAAATCACTTTTTATACTTTTTAAATGATGATTTAAGTAAATGAAATGCTAAGATAGTTAAGATAATTAAGAGAAATAAATTAGAACAATTAGTCAATAAACTTACAAGGATAACAGAAAACAAGTTATACTAATATGTAAGATCTAATGTAATAACGAATAGATCAGACATCATTCTCCATACAGACATCATTCCATGCCATGTTGCTGACCATGAACTTATCATGATATTAAATATAAAGAAGTCAAAGCGACCACCGGTTACAAAAAAAAATCTTGACTTTAATCACAATGACCCTCCCTCATTCTGCAAACTAATCGTATTTAAAGAACTAAGTTTATTAGATATTTTATTGTCAGACAAAGCAGATACCCATTTAATCATCCTTATGGAAGTAAGATAATCCAGTCTCAACTGACCTGAAACCAGTGTTCAAACCTAGCTCTAACTATATGCCTAGATTCAATCTCCGGAAGGCAAACTGGGATGAATATGCATCAGAATTGGATAAACATACAGGCACAATACTACCAACATCCAAAGCCTACACCCAATTCCAGAAACTAGTCTGGAACACTGCCAAAAAACACCATACCCAGGGGATGTAGGGAAAACTACATTCCAGGACCCACAACAGAATCAAAAATTCTGTATGAAGAGTACCTAGAGGCGTTCGGAGAAGATCCCTTTGGATAGGAAACCTTTAGTCTCGGCAATGAGATCCTAGAACATCTCAAGGACGCACGCAAGGAGCAATGGAGAGAGGTTGTGGGAAACATCAATATGAAGCACAACTCTAAGAAGGCTTGGTCCACAATTAAGAAACTCAACACCGAGGAGACCAAAAATCCATGTATTGCTGCAGTGACCCAAAACCAAGTAACCCACCAACTTGTAATGGATGGAAACCCAAACCACAGAGAAAAACACAGCCAAAGAAATCAGAAAGGAAATTAACAGCCTTCTGCAAAACACTCAGCCAACCTTCCCGACATAGACATAACTATGAAGACAATGAAATCAGGGAAAGTAGCAGGACTTGATGGCATCAATACTGAACAAATTAAACATTTCAGCTTCGGAGCAAGACAATGGCTACTCAGACTCTTTAACCATTGTTTGGAAAGCAAAACCATCCCAAACATATGGAAAAGGGCAAGGTAGGAGCTCTTGTCAAACCATACAAGGACCCTCTACTACCCAATAACTACCGGCCCATATCGTTCTTGTGCCGTCTAGTTAAACTATATAAGCGACTGATTTTAACAAGAAACGAAACTCACTCCAGGCCAGGCTGGATTTAGAGCCGCACGATCATGCTCTAGCCAGGTCCTAAACCTGACACAACATATTGAGGATGGATACGAACAAAAGAAAATCAGGTGCTTTTTTGTAGACTTGTCAAGTGCATATGACACCGTAAACCACCGGGATCTGCTGCTTAAGCAATCATGGACACTGAAAAACAAAACCATAACAGACATCATACAATCCCTGCTCTGTAACCGCCGTTTCTTTGTTGAAATGGAAGGGAAACGGAAAAGATGGAGAAAACAGACAAAAGGGTAAGCTCAGGGTTCAGTTCTCGCACCAATTCTTCTCAACATATACACAAACGACTAACCAGAAACAAAACGTACACAGGTTCATCTATGCCGATGACCTGTGCCTCTCAACCCAGTCAAAAAACTCTAGTACAATAGAAGACAGACTTTCTGATATCCTATCACACTACTCAAAATATTACAGCAATTGGTCACTGAATGCCAAGCTAACAAGACCCAGGTATGCGCATTTCACTTAGACAACCACAGAGCAAGCAAAAACCTTAAAATAACATGGAACAACACCGAACTGGAACATGTCCCCACAACTGTTTATCTTGGCATAACTTCAGATCGAACTTTAATCTTCCGGCAACACATGGAGAAATTAAAAAAGAAGTAGCAGCACGGAATAACAGCTTATGCAAGCTGACAAGTACAAGTTGGGGGACCGACCCTCAAACCTTAAAGCAAACAGCCCCGGCTCTTACTATTAAGTGGCTGAATACTGTGCCTTGTTTGGTTCCGATCATGTCAGCCAGCAAAATTGACCCAGAGTTGAACAAAGCTTGCAGACTCATCAATGGCACGCTAAAGTCAACACCTCTACCAGCCTTATACCGCCTCGCAACCAATGCCCCTCCAGACATAAGAAAAGATATCATCTCTTAAAAGGAGAGATCGGCCCAACTAAACAACCCAAGACATCCTATCCACAACCACATGGAAGTCAGAAGCAGACTCAAATCAAGAAAGAGCTTTGCAACGGTTGGACCACTTCTAGAGAACAACACCTCAAGTGCATGAATGCAACATGGGATGCAATAACACCAGCAGACCAGTTCCCGGCAATACCACCTGCAAGTGAAACTTTCATAAATTGAACAACACTTAAAAGGAATCAACGCTGTTCACTTAATAGAGCACGAAGCCGAATTGGAAACACCAGGGCCTCAGCAGTACGTTGAGGGTACACAGACTGTGGCCCAAACTGCGACTGTGAGGAAATAGAGACAATGGACCACCTATTAACAACTTGTCCACTAGGGCCACAATGTTCCAACCTTGACCTGAGAGACCTGACCCAATCGGCTCTCAACTAGCTAGGTCACAATGGCGATAAAATATGAATGAATGACGGAAGTAATAAAGAGCAGCATAGATACCTCTGCTCCCTAAGTGACAAGAACCGTCAGACGTCCCTCTGCCTCATGGATAAATGACGACATCAAGAGAACCATCAAGCGTTCAAAAGTAACAGATTAGAGACCGTAAAATGGAAAAATTATAAATCATGAATT
>NW_028234407.1:20349948-20357448 GCF_977035675.1 Penaeus japonicus
CTCAAGCGAGGCCGTGGAAGAGCCGCTCAAGCGTCTGCATATGGAGCGGGAATGAGCCTGCGGCAAGGAGCAGGTCCTGAGAACGCTGGAAGTGACGGCGAAGGAGTCAAGGGGCTTGGAGTGAGCTGGATGGGCTGGGAAAACGGAAGGTGGATGGCAGGTGTGAAACGCATAGCATTATATCACAGGCGAAGTAAGAGGGCCTTCTGTTTAGGCGTAGGCGGGAGGAGGAGGGGCGTAGGCGGCGGGCTTGGCTGCAGGGTAGGAGGCCTCGCCCTCGTAGGCGACGTTAGCGACGTATCCGGCGTGGTGGTCGGCGGTGAAGGTGACGATCTGGGTGCGACCGTCGGGGAGGAGGACGCGGTAGGATCCCGAGGTGACTTTGCCGTCGCTGGTCTCGTCGTGGGCGAAGTCGTTGCCGGTGTAGTCGTCCTTGACGGCGTAGGCGAAGTCGAAGGGCATGCCAGGCTCCTTATAGGCGGGGGGGCCGTAGGAAGGAGGGGAATCGGGGCGGGGGGCGGCGCAGGCCACAGCCACGAGGGCGAACAGGACGAAGAGCTGGAAGAGTGGGATTGATAATGAATACAGAGGCGTGATGCTGCATTTTCCTTACGAAAAGAGAGACAGATAGATAGAGAGAAGGGTGGAAATGGAAGAGAGAGGGATAGAATACATAGGATACAGGGAGAGAAGAGACAAAGACAAGGACAAACACGGAACGATATTCACGAAAGAGAAATAAACTAACTGTTTTCCTATGGATCCGCGTCCTTTCATAGCTAATGTCTTGTTGTTATTATTATAAATGAATAGTTTTAGTTCGTTGCCATTGCTAAGGAGTGTTAATATCGTCATGTTTGGCTTATCGTTCAGATGCAAAATCAACTCGGATTTTAGACTTGAGCTTTAGGTCTATATACAACAGAATTACTTCTCAGTCATGAAGGGAGCCAGCTTACCTTGGCAGACATGTTGTATGGGAGAGAGCGTCGAAGAGTGCTGTCGTGGTCAGGGAACCGCGCCTTATATACGCCTCGAGTCCGGCCATTGTGTCATCCCTTGCTAGAATTGTGGGAGTCACTAGAACGTTTTAGATATCTATTTCAACCCATGGAAAGCTTCCTCAAACTAAGCAATATTATATGGATGTCATTTTCCTCGTAATAAATCAATTGCGTAAATTTCTCTTTGATCTAGTAATTTTAATTGCAATATTTTCTTTTAGTTTCCTTTTATTATCATCTTTGTAAAATAACTGTGAGTATGTGAGTAGGTTAATGGGCTTAAATGCCTTAGATCTATCTAGTTTCCTTTTTGTGGAATAGAATAGGCTTTGACTCTCTCTATGGTATTTTGCATTCGACAAGCAACAGAAATATATTCAGCCCTGCTTGATTACAACTCCAATTTCGAAGTCGCCAAGACCTTGAACTTTGTCAGTGTTCTTCTTGTGTTCCAAGTGTTGTACTTCTTCCCCGGGGATAGTTGGTGCCGTTTCCCTTTGGCTCTTGGATTCTATCGTCCATTCATTATGATTCTTCGTAGAATTCTTTCTTTCTCATGAATATTTGATCAATATCATTAATCTTTGTTTGATTTTATCTTTATATAAATAATGGTAGAAACTCCAAAAATCTTCTTGCTTTTCTGAGACTTTCTTCATTTCTGTTGTAGATCTAACCATTGTCCTGTTGCGTTTTCGTGTGGCTTCGCTAATCTTTCTATCTTGTTTTTACTTCAATTGTTCTTTATCTGATTGTGTCACAGATTCTTGTTCCAACAGTCAACGTATTTTATGCCGTTTCCTCCTTTGTAAAATTATTCGAATGCTTTTGTAGTTTCGTTTTGGTTAATGTTGGATTGGCTTGCAACTTGTGGATCTCTTTTTTTTCTTCGCCTCTGATTGGCCATGACGATTTGCGATTTTCCTGTTCCCTTCTTCTTCAAGAAGCTATTTTCAAACCCTTGATTCTTGTATGCCGCAAGTTCAACTAATCTTTTCCTTTTCTGTTTTCTAAACCATACTTTACAGAATACTTTTCTTCTAGATCTTCATTACTACTTACTGTGGGCTTGAAATCTCCTATGGCGATAATCCCTATATTTCTATTTTCTATTATTTCTTTGTAACGTTCCTTGCTAAAATGTTCAACTTTCTCTTAACATGGTCAGTTGTTATAGTGTAAGCATGAATGATTCTGGGTGCATAACTTTTATATCTATATGGAAAATGATTGACGAAATTCTTCCATTTGTTGGTTTAAAAACCTGCAATTTTTGCACTAAATAAAAATCGCTTAGATAACACATGCATACATATATTGATACGTGTTTATTTCCTAATTCCTTCCCCTCTCTCGCCCTGTCTGTCTATATTGTATCAAATAATTTATCGATAACACGGAGATATTACCTGGAAGACAGCAAGAACAGCATCTGACAAAGTTCGACTACTGCTAGACAGGGTGGATCGAAACATGGATACCTGAAGTGCTGAAGTGAACTAATATACATTCTGGCAACTGGAATGATCTAGAAATCTTGTTAGACTGATGAGAAGACACTGGTTCATGCAGGAAACCCAAGATGGAAATCAGACGACCTGAGATATATGTGGAATCAGAGCTCTTACAAATTAAAGATCTGTGTCTATAAAGGACTTGGTAGGTCATCCCATAGTATTTCTCTCTTTTATTGTCTCTTCTTCCGCCCCTCCTGTTATCTGTTCATCTCTACTGTCTGTTTCTGTCTCTTACTTCTGTCCTCTCTGTTCTGGTAATTGGTAAGGGATAGAAATCTTGTCAGACTGATAAGAAGACACTGACTCATGCAGAGAACTCAAAGTGAAAATCAGACGTCCTGAGATACATGTGGAATCAGAGCTCTTAGGGAATGAAGATCTGTGTCTATAAAGGACTTCACCTCTACTGTACGTCGCTGTCTCTGTCTTTCTCAGTTTCCCTCTCTTATTACCCTCGCCCTCTTGCTTTCTCTCTGTGTGTTTTCCCAGTCTATCTACGCCATAGCTATACCTGTCAGCCAACCAGTGTGTATAGTCCCCCACGCATTCTCTTTCACCTTATTTGTTCGTCTCTTTCTCTTTACCTACTCACAATCACATTTTTTGTCTATTAGCTTCTTATCACCACTGCGTTCTTTTCTTTGTCCCTACTTGATTTTTGGAATGAAAAAACAAAGAGGAATTATATTTCAGCCAATTCCATATATGACCTCCAAAGAAAATAATCAGGAAAGAAACGATGGCATTGCACATGTCGGTATTTATTTAAAAAAATGGCTGAATTAAAACACAATTTACAATAAATACAAGCGTCTGCCGAGTCTGTGAAAGGGAAAGGAAGGGAATCGCTCGAGCGAGGCCGTGGAAGAGCCGCTCAAGCGTCTGCATATGGAGCGGGAATGAGCCTGCGGCAAGGAGCAGGTCCTGAGAACGCTGGAAGTGACGGCGAAGGAGTCAAGGGGCTTGGAGTGAGCTGGATGGGCTGGGAAAACGGAAGGTGGATGGCAGGTGTGAAACGCATAGCATTATATCACAGGCGAAGTAAGAGGGCCTTCTGTTTAGGCGTAGGCGGGAGGAGGAGGGGCGTAGGCGGCGGGCTTGGCTGCAGGGTAGGAGGCCTCGCCCTCGTAGGCGACGTTAGCGACGTATCCGGCCCGTGGTTGGTCGGCCGGTGAAGGTTGACGATCTGGGTGCGACCGTCGGGAAGGAGGACGCGGTAGGATCCCGAGGTGACTTTGCCGTCGCTGGTCTCGTCGTGGGCGAAGTCGTTGCCGGTGTAGTCGTCCTTGACGGCGTAGGCGAAGTCGAAGGGCATGCCAGGCTCCTTATAGGCGGGGGGGCCGTAGGAAGGAGGGGGGGGAGGGGGGGGGGGGGGCGGCGCAGGCCACAGCCACGAGGGCGAACAGGACGAAGAGCTGGAAGAGTGGGATTGATAATGAATACAGAGGCGGGATGCTGCATTTTCCTTATGGATATATAATTATATATTTATATATATATTTTTATAATATATAATATATATAAATATATATATATATATATAATATATATATATATATATAGTTATATATATATAGAGAGAGGAGAGAGACAGATAGATAGAGAGAAGGGTGGAAATCGAAGAGAGAGGGATAGAATAGGGGTGGGATATGATACAGGGAGAGAAGAGACAAAGACAAGGACAAACACGGAACGATAACACTCTTTCATTCACTAAAGAGAAATAAACTAACTGTTTTCCTATGGATCCGCGTCCTTTCATAGTATGGTATCACTAATGTATCACGCCTTGTCGAGATGTTATTATTATAAATGAATAGTTTTAGTTCGTTGCCATTGCTAAGGAGTGTTAATATCGTCATGTTTGGCTTATCGTTCAGATGCAAAATCAACTCGGATTTTAGACTTGAGCTTTAGGTCTATATACAACAGAACTACTTCTCAGTCCATGAAGGGAGCCAGCTTACCTTGGCAGACATGTTGTATGGGAGAGAGCGTCGAAGAGTGCTGTCGTGGTCAGGGAACCGCGCCTTATATACGCCTCGAGTCCGGCCATTTTGTCATCCCTCGCTAGAATTGTGGGAGTCACAAGAAAGTTTTAGATATCTATTTCAACTCATGGAAAGCTTCCTCAAACTTTTGATTGCAATAGTTTCTTTTAGTTTCCTTTTATTATCATCTTTGTGAAATAACTGTGAGTACGTAAGAGTAGGTTAATGGGCTTAAATGCCTTAGATCTATCTAGTTTCCTTTTTGTGGAATAGAATAGGCTTTGACTCTCTCTATGGTATTTTGCATTCGACAGGCAACAGAAATATATTCAGCCCTGCTTGATTACAACTCCACTTTTCGAAGTCGCCAAGACCTTGAAACTTTGTCAGTGTTCTTTCTTGTGTTCCAAGTGTTGTACCTTCTTCCCCTGGGATAGTATGGTGCCGTTTCCCTTTGTGGCTCTTGGATTCTATCGATCGACCCATTCATTTATGATTCCTCGTAGAATTCTTTCTTTCTCATGAATATTTGATCAATATCATTAATCTCTGTTTGATTTTATCTTTATATAAATAATGGTAGAAACTCCAAAAATCATCTTTTTGCTTTTCTGAGACTTTCTTCATTTCTGTTGTAGATCTAACCATTGTCCTGTTGCGTTTTCGTGTGGCTTCACTAATCTTTATATCTTGTTTTTACTTTAATTGTTTTTTTTTATTGTGTCACATTCTTGTTCTAACAGTCAACATATTTTATGCCGTTTCCTCCCTTGTAAAATTATTCGAGTGTTTTTGTAGTTTCGTTTCGGTTAATTTTCTCTAAATGTTGGATTGGCTTGCAATTTGTGGATCTCTTTTTTTTTCTTCGCCTCTGATTGGCCATTCCGATTTGCGATTTTCCTGTTCCTGAATACTTTTCTTTTGGATCTCCATTGCTACTTACTGTGGGATTGAAGTCTCCTGTGGCGATCCGTTATTTCTATTTTCTATTATTTCTTTGCAACGTTCCTTGCTAAAATCTTCAACTTTCTCTTAACATGGTCAGTTATTATAATGTAAACATGAATGATTCTGGAAGCATAACTTTTATATCTATATGGAAAATGATTGACGAAATTCCTCCATCCGTTGGTTTAAAATCCTGCAATTTCTGCACTAAGTAAAAATCGCTCAGATAACACATGTATCCATGAATTGATACTTGTTTATCCCTAATTCCTTCCCCTCTCTCGCCCTGTCTGTCTATGTTGTATCAAATCATTTATCGATAACAAGGAGATATTACCTGGAAAACAGCAAGCCGAGCGGGACACCAAGAACAGCATCTGACAAAGTTCGACTACTGCTAGACAGAATGAATCGAAACATGGATACCTGAAGTGCTGAAGTAAGTTAATAAACGTTCTGGTAACTGGTAAGGGATAGAAATCTTGTCAGACTGATAAGAAGACACTGGCTCATGCAGAGAACTCAAAATGAAAACCAGACGTCCTGAGATACATGTGGAATCAGAGCTCTTAGGGAATAAAGATCTGTGTCTATAAAGGACTTCACCTCTACTGTACGTCGCTGTCTCTGTCTTTCTCAGTTTCCCTCTCTTATTACCCTCACCTTCTTGCTTTCTCTCTGTGTGTTTTCCCAGTCTATCTACGCCATAGCTATACCTGTCAGCCAATCAGTGTGTATAGTCCCCCACGCATTCTCTTTCACCTTATTTGTTCGTCTCTTTCTCTTTCCCTACTCACGATCACATTTTTTGTCCATTAGCTTCTCATCACCACTGCATTCTTTTCTTTGTTCCTATTTGATTTTGGAATGAAAAAACAAAGGAATTATATTTCAGCCAATTCCATATATGACCTCCAAAGAAAATAATCAGGAAAGAAACGATGGCATTGCACATGTCGGTATTTATTTTTAAAAAATGGCTGAAATAAAACATAATTTACAATAAATACAAGCGTCTGCCGAGTCTGTGAAAGGGAAAGGAAGGGAATCGCTCAAGCGAGGCCGTAGAAGAGCCGCTCAAGCGTCTGCATATGGAGCGGGAATGAGCCTGCGGCAAGGAGCAGGTCCTGAGAACGCTGGAAGTGACGGCGAAGGAGTCAAGGGGCTTGGAGTGAGCTGGATGGGCTGGGAAAACGGAAGGTGGATGGCAGGTGTGAAACGCAATAGCATTATAATCACAGGCGAAGTAAGAGTGCCTTCTGTTTAGGCGTAGGCGGGAGGAGGAGGGGCGTAGGCGGCGGGCTGGGGCTGCAGGGTAGGAGGCCTCGGCCCTACGTAGGCGAACGTTTAGCGACGTATCCCGGCGTGTGGGTGTTCGGCGGTGAAGGTGACGATTCTGGTGCGACCGTCGGGAAAGGAGGGACGCGGTAGATGATGTTCCACGAGGTGACTTTGCCGTCGCTGGTCTCGTCGTGGGCGAAGTCGTTGCCGGTGTAGTCGTCCTTGACGGCGTAGGCGAAGTCGAAGGGCATGCCAGGCTCCTTATAGGCGGGGGGGCCGTAGGAAGGAGGGGAATCGGGGCGGGGGGCGGCGCAGGCCACAGCCACGAGGGCGAACAGGACGAAGAGCTGGAAGAGTGGGATTGCTAGTGAATACAGAGGCGATATGTTGTCTTTACCTTGAGGAGAGAAGCAAGGGAGGGGACAGGGATAGAGAATGGGGTTGATGGAGAGGAAGAGGTGAGAGGGAGAAGGGATGGGTAGGGAGTGAGTAACTGAGTGAGAGAGAAAGAGAGAAGGGGGAGGATGGAAGAAAAAAAATATAATTTGTGAATGATAAGGGTAAAGCAATGAAGCATCAATTTCATTGGATTTGCATTGCAAAAATAAACTTGCTGCTTCATCATGGACTAGTACAGCTTAGTCTAATTGTTAATGCCACAGCTGTAAAAAAAAAAAAGAAAAAAAGATACTGCAGTTTCAATTACTGTTACCGCGAGTGATAAAACCTTCGTGCTAGTGGCTATTCTATTATATATGA
>NW_028234407.1:20379948-20389948 GCF_977035675.1 Penaeus japonicus
AAAATAGAAACAGATAGAGACAGCGACGGAGAGATGAACCGAGAGAAGAATTACCCTGCATGAGCCAGTGTCATCTCGTCAGTCTGACAAGATTTCGAGCTCTTTCCAGTTGCCAGAACGTTTATTGTCTCACTTCTCCACTTCACTTGTCCATGTTTCAATTCATCCTGTCTAGCAGTAGTCGAACTGAGCGGCTCTTCCACGGCCTCGCTCGAGCGCTTCCCTTCCTTTCCCTTTCACAGACTCGGCAAACGCTTGTATTTATTGTAAATCATGTTTCTTCTTATTTTTTAATAAATGCTGACATGTGCAATATTAGAGTTTCTTTTGTAATCCTCTTATTTCATATGAACGTAGAAAGCAACAAGTAAGAATTTGTATACATACACACATATTTAAATATATATAGATATAAATGTATATGTACATATATATATATATATATATATATATATATATATATATATATATATATATATATATATATATGTGTATTGTGTGTGTGTATGTGTGTATATACGTATATATACATATATACATATATATATATATATATATATATATATATATATATATATATATATATATATATATATATGCAAATGTGTGTATATATATATATATATATATATATATATATATATATATATATATATATATATGTGTGTGTGTGTGTGTGTGTGTGTGTGTGTGTGTATGTGTGTCTGTATATACATATATGTATATATATAGATAGATAGATACATACATACATACATATGTATATATATACATATGTATATATATATATACATATGTATACATATATATATATATATTTATATATGTGTGTGAGAGTGTGTGTATGTGTGTGTGTGTAGGTGCGTGCGTGCGTACGTGTGTGTGGCTGTGTTTGTATATGTATGTATTTGTGTGCGAACATTTGCTCTGAATGTGGAGAGCGAGACTGATGTCTCACTCTTTGACCGGGAAGTTATGTAGAATTTCTAAGCCCCTCCCAATGTCTCTTTCGATGGGAAACGAGCTTATCAAAAAGGTTTTTTTACACTTGCATGCGTGGCTTCAAGTACCAAAATTGTTTCTTTGTATTTTACTTGGCAATTGTCGTCCTCTATTCAAATATCTAAGAAATGTTTTTCAAGCGAAATAAAAGGAAATAAAATGCATTTTTAGAAAGTAAAGAGTCGTATCCCTACCACTCCTGCCATCGATTCTATGAACGGTGACTTGATTCACTTGATTATTACGATCACATATATTATGTGATACTCAGCATAAACCTACGAGAACAATACATAGAGTAAATAAAGCATATTTTCTTTCAAGAGGAGCTATCCATGAGAAGAAAAAAGGGCCCAGTAGACCGGGAAGCTGTGTCGAGATCTCGCGCTGTGTTTGAAACAGACAGTGACTTATCAAAATGGATAAATGCCGCCAAAACCATGGCCATGGGAAACACACGAGTAAGATATTGCATACTGATTACGAATTGCCATTGCAAGGGAATGGGTAATTGAGGTGATCCTCACCTGTCTGGCCAAAAAAGATAAGTCTGATACAGTTGGACACGTAAGGCAGAACGTGTTCACGCTTGCTTTCTCTCTCTCTCTCTCTCTCTCTCTCTCTATCTATCTATCTATCTCTCATCTCTTTCTCCTTCTCTCTCTCTCTCTATTAGTTTCTCTCTCAGTCTCTCTCTACTCTCTTTCTCTCTCTCTATCTATCTCTCTCTATATCTCTCTCTCTCATCACACACACACACACACATGTATATATATATATATATATATATATATATATATATATATATATATATATATATATATATATATATACATATATATGTATGTATATATCTACATATATCTACATATCTATATATATATCATATATATAATACATATGAATATGTAAATATCTATCTGTCTATATATATATACACTATATATATATATATATAATATATATATATATATATATATATATATATATACATATTGTATGTATGTATATAATGTACACATATATATTATATGTATAATATATACATATATGCATATAAATATATATATATATATATATATACATATATATATATATATATATATTGTTTGTATATATATAATGTACACATATATATATTATATGATATATATATATATATATATATATATTATATATCTATGTGTGTAGACATATATATGTAAATATATATATATATGTATACATATATACATGTGTGTAGACATATATATGTAAATATATATATATGTATGTATATATATACATATATATATATATATATATATATATATATATATATATATATATATTCGACAATTGCTCAGATAACTGTTGAACAAGTGATCAATCTTTTAAATTCTACCCAAACTTCTAACCATCATTTCATTGAAACATTAAGAGAAAAACAACATGGCAGTCTGGTTCAACTATGATCCCCTTCCATCCCCACCTGTAGACACATCTACATATCACTTCCTGTCATCTGGAAGATTTTAAGGAGGCAAAAATTAATTTAATGGCGTGACCGGTGTAATTGTCGCGGTTCATGTACGTAGAAACTTTGTCTTTTATTTTTTCAGTCGTTCGAGAGTTCATCGCCTAAAAAAGATAAAGACAGAAACAAGGATGAAAAATGAATGAGTTTACCTTTAATTTGACTGTCACCATACAACTTATTTCGTTTATTAATATTTTAGCTGTTATCATTGCTGTGTAACTCATTTAATAAGTTATATTAATCTGGCCTAATTATCAAGGTATTTACAATAATCAAAACATCAACGCTGCTATCACCCAGATGATTGTTTCACCTTCGGCGAAGGACGACGAAATGGCCGGAGTCGAGGCGTACATAAGGCGCGGTTCCCTGACCACGACAGCACTCTTCGACGCTCTCTCCCATACAACATGTCTGCCAAGGTAAGCTGGCTCCCTTCGCGGACTGAGTAGTACCGCTGTATGCAGATTCAAAACTGAAATTCAAGATTGATTTTGCATCTCTCTATCTTTCTCTCTCTCTATTTCCTCTCTTTCTTCGCAAGGAGAACGTAGCATCCCTCCCCTGTGTTCATTAGCAATCCCACTCTTCCAGCTCTTCGTCCTGTTCGCCCTCGTGGCTGTGGCCTGCGCCGCCCCCCCCCCCCCTTCCCCCCCCTCCTCCGGCCCCCCCCCCCCTAAGGAGCCTGGCATGCCCTTCGACTTCGCCTACGCCGTCAAGGACGACTACACCGGCAACGACTTCGCCCACGACGAGACCAGCGACGGCAAAGTCACCTCGGGATCCTACCGCGTCCTCCTCCCCGACGGTCGCACCCAGATCGTCACCTTCACCGCCGACCACCACGCCGGATACGTCGCTAACGTCGCCTACGAGGGCGAGGCCTCCTACCCTGCAGCCAAGCCCGCCGCCTACGCCCCTCCTCCTCCCGCCTACGCCTAAACAGAAGGCCCTCTTACTTCGCCTGTGATATAATGCTATGCGTTTCACACCTGCCATCCACCTTCCGTTTTCCCAGCCCATCCAGCTCACTCCAAGCCCCTTGACTCCTTCGCCGTCACTTCCAGCGTTCTCAGGACCTGCTCCTTGCCGCAGGCTCATTCCCGCTCCATATGCAGACGCTTGAGCGGCTCTTCCACGGCCTCGCTTGAGCGCTTCCCCTCCTTTCCCATTTATAGACGCTTGTATTTATTGTAAATTATGTTGTTGTTTTTTCCATTTTTTTAGAATAAATACCGACATGTGCAAAACCATCGTTTCTTTCCTGGTCATCCTCTAAAAGATAAATAAAGATAAAATAAAGGCACGTAAAAAGATATATTGGTGAATAAACAAATAATTAAACGTAATATTTCTTGTATGTATATGTATATATATACATACAGTACATATGTATAAATGTATATACGTATGCGTATGTATACAAACACACACACACACACACACATATATGTGTATATATTCATATATATGTATATATATATATATATATATATATATATATATATATATATGTATGTATGTATGTATATATATGTGTGTGTGTGAAATACGGCAACAGATGGAAGCTTTGACCATTATATCATGTTTCATAGATGGAACTGAACATGTATCCACGCGTGCATCGTTAAAGTTTCACTTAGATAACTTT
This sequence comes from Penaeus japonicus, assembly GCF_977035675.1. Lineage (NCBI taxonomy): Eukaryota > Metazoa > Arthropoda > Malacostraca > Decapoda > Penaeidae > Penaeus > Penaeus japonicus. The sequence continues at coordinate 20,384,121 of NW_028234407.1, forward strand.
ATAAGTACGGAAGTCTGTATGTATGCACAGTTAACTACACATACCCGCACACTGTCCCTGGCGCTCTACTGTCTCGGATTCGAGGACTCGCGACCGTGAAGCAGTTGCCGCAGGCGCACGCGCTCGCCGACAGGAGGCTGGCGGCTTTGGTGGGGGGGGGGGCATTGGAGAGACATAGAGTAGTAGAAAACTTAATGGGCATGAATGATCAAGTAGTGAATTTATGAATAACGATGATCACATGATTAGTATGAAATATTGTATTAGAAGAAAAATGGTGAAGTTTTGAATCATAGAGAATTTTATCAACTAATATGCCTGTGAAAAAATCTCGTATAAATTATTTTTTGTCCGTTATACTAGCTATTTACAGAGGTCTCTTTTAAAATTTATTTTTATTTATTATTTTTTAGAGCTATTAACAAACTATTTAGTAATAACCAATCCATGGCAATTTCATCATTCACTTCGTAAAGAAGCATTCTTGTATGCTTATATGCTTGTTGCCACACAAATGCTTTTATTTGCAAATTAATCACATTCCAACACGGCCTATACCTCACGCAAGTAGGAATTGGTTAAGGAAATAAACACGACGTAAGTTAACATCCTCGAGAGTATTAATCAGTTCGAGTTCACAAGGTTAAGGCAGATGCTGGGGCGACGGCGACGCCTTCCTACGCCCTTCCCAACTTCCACGGGACTTCTCTGGATAGATCGACGAGTGCGCGTTTCGCCCGCGTCCGCACGTATGTAAGGTTTGTTATCAGAACTACCAAATTTGATTGCTCATGATTTTTAGAATATGCCTTTTCTACTTTAACATATATACTCGTCACCCTACCCGATCACTCCAAAGCGCCAACTGCTGGTGAGAATAAGCACCTCTGCCTATTGCTTCACATACCCGGGTCCTTGAATCTCTAAGGCAGTAGACCTGGGGAAAGGATAGAAAGAGGATTTCTGTTGACAAATGGTGTGGGTTTTGAACTCCGTATTTTCTTAGCAACATCTTTGTTTCATGGCCCCATGACACTGCGACTGTAAAACTCGTTCATGAGGGTATCAAAGGGAAAAGGGTGATTATGAGACTTTCTTTAATCGAAATGATATCCTCGTTTGTGTTCAAGCGTCACGTGTGGCCCAAACTCCTTTTCTCCGTGTATGTTGATCTAGTGAACTTCCTTTCCATTTCTGACCAGGGCCGAGGGGGGAATGCCTCCTCAGGACATACCAACACTAAGAGAAAGGTAACTCAGTTCCTGTGACGGGCGTTCTGTGAAGGTTTCCCTGTCACGGGTAATTGGATTGTCTGGTGGTGAGTCCGCCATTCGTAACCGGTCCCTCACACCCATATTTTAAAAGGATATGTTTGAAGATATCGAATCCCACACCACGATAACGGAAAAGGTGTCAGATCCCAGAATTATAGAGTTGAGTTAAAACATGGACGGTGTGTCATAATGCTGTTTGTATATTTAGATATGAAAAATACATATGGGAAGGCTATCATGTCCTACCCGAAGCTTTCTATGTAAAATGAAATGGCTTTATTACATAATGAAAGTGAAAAGATAAATAATTACCCACGAAAACGACAGAATTAAGTTGCTTCCCAAAGCTGTCGACCAATATGTTGCCTACATTTAATTGAGAAGTTCGTAACCAATGGGAAATTAACCAAAAGAGCGTTTCAGCATTTTTTTGGATGAATGTTATTCATAGCTTTTGCAATATAGACTATGCCCTTTGAAGAATCATTAAAGATCTTATGGATTCATTCAAGTGTATAATAGTTGAGATCTATTGGTGTTTTCGGCTCAGTAAAGAGATAACAAAATACACCCATTGTGAAGAACCAAGTCGTCCTTACATTAAAAAGTAAAGCGTGCGCTGCAAATCTTTAATAGGATATGTCTAAGCTGAAAATATAAGATTCTTCCTTTACTTCAAAGACGGTGTTAGAAAATATATTACTGTAAAGAGATTAAATGTCTGAAATACTTCAGATAAAGGAACCATGTCAATTACGTCATTCTCATAGTTTCATAGTAACAATGATCTTTTTTTACACTTTCTCTGCTGATGCTTAATTGGTGGAATGCTTTGGGCACAACGGCCGTGGTGTCACTACTGATGGGGATATGGAAGCGGGCCTTGAGGGCGGGGACGTCAGTGAAGCCGACGGAGGCAGAGCAGACGAAACCGTGCATGGAACCTTGCTGGTGGTGCAGGACGCATGATGATGCCAGGGACGAAGAGTAGTCGCAATTACTGATCACTTTTTCAAGATGAATCGAATAGAAAACGATTACCAGTTCAATCATTTTCCGTATATGGGTGCAGTAATTCTCAGGGTGTTTTGAGTGCCATAGTTTACTTTTTCAAGTTAGTATGTGCATATCAAAATATCTTTCACCGAGATGAAAGAAAAAAATATCTATGGAAATTATGTTATTCAGATTCTTTAGATGAAAAAAAAAATATATATATATACATATATATATATATATATATATATATATATATATATATATATATATACACATATATTCTGCTAGAACACACCAGATGTATAGTTTATAAATATCAAACTTCAAAAGCATTTCATATATTCCATATATTCAAATAATCGATCAAAACTTTAGATTACTGGAAAAGTTACTAATTACGCTGCTGTTACATAACCGATCGATCATAATAGTAATAATCAAGCCCACTCCAAAGACAAGAAAAAAAAGAAAAAAAAGAAAAAAACTATTCACAAAATAACTTTATACGAATACAACAAAATAAAGATCTAGCAAGTGTGTGTCTGTGTGCATATATATTGTATGCCATCTATTCTAATGGCTATTAACGAATATCGATTTTAAGTTTGAACATATACCATAGAATATCACTTCTTGCAATGTCATCTAAGTATTCCTCTGTGCATATGTTAGGCTAAGAAGAACTATCGGAATTCTGCTCTGCTTGCTAGCTCTTTAGAGTTCCAAGTATTGCCAAGTGACAATGGTCCTTACTGACGACAGGCAGGGCTTGAAAAGCTGTCTCTGATTCTCGTGAAGGACTACACTCTCTTCCATTCATGCACTTCCCTCTTTGCTCTATAAAGAGGGAAAGGTAATTAGATATCAAAAATAAAACATGATGTCCTTTTTTCAAATTCATTACGAAAGACTGAACGTAAAGGGTGCCTGCGTCACCTATTAAGATTGATAGGATTACCAGTAATTGAGAAAGTAGTTGATGGAGATCCGCCAAGGCAATGGGTCTCAGGAGGATCAGTGATTTCCCATAGGAAAATAGTCCAAAGCGGCCTCGAGTGAACGAAGAGGAAAATCACAAAGTAAGAAGTGTCCCAGCACAGTGCTTCCCTTGGTTCTGACCCGGGCCATTCATTCAAGCAACCCAATAGGACAACAGGTTCAAGAAGGACAATGAACACAGGTGGTGCGACCTTGCACGCTGACTGATCCATGTATGGATGACGTGGCCATTCGAAACAGACCTGTCGCAGTTAAGGACAGCGGCATATTGCAGCAAAAGACGTCATTCAGAAGGTGCATATTGAGACAAGATATATCGTATTCCAAGGGGTGTTTGTAAAATTGTATATATCATAAATTAACCAAAATTCAGACTTCTTCAGACTCTTCAGTTATTTGGTACCCCAGTCTTAGTCATACTATGTACCAAAATCCGGTGATTTCAAACAAATGGTAGATGTTTCACTCCGTGAAGAAAGACCACACGCACACACACACACACACACACACACACACACACACACACACACGTTTATATATATATGTATAAATATATATATATATATATATATATATATATATATATATATATATATATAACTTTGACTTTGACACGTATATTGAGACTAGTGGTTGCTTACATCTCAAAAAGATAAGGTAACATAGGTTATCCTCACCCCAATCTTAGTCCCTCTTTGAATTACAAACCCGGTACGACAATCGTGGTAGCCTGGTTCAACCGTGCGACTCCTTTATCTTCCAGATCAGCCTCGGTACTCATCCCAGTTCCAATCAAATAGGTTTCCCTTTCCTCCGAGTAGGCAATTTAATCTCAATTACATACATCTGATATGATACTTTTTGTTTTGAAAAAAACAAAACAAAAATGTGAAACCATATTTTCGTTGACGTAAACGTCAATATTTCTAATTTTGAGATTCAATAACACAATTGCGTCGATGTAGCCTGAAATAAGAATCGAATAAACATCGAATCACCCAAAGTATAAAAAACAGGTTTTCACGTATAATTGGACAAGATCATGATGTATGTTTTTCATTGCCCTATAATTTACTTAGCCAGTGATCTTATTAATCTGGCTTAATAATTATAGCAATTACAGTAATAATAACATTATCGACACTATCGCTCAGTTAATTGCTTCACCTTCGGCGCTCCAACAGTCTAGCGAGGGATGACGAAATGGCCGGAGTCGAGGCGTATATAAGGCGCGGTTCCCTGACCACGACAGCACTCTTCGACGCTCTCTCCCATACAACATGTCTGCCAAGGTAAGCTGGCTTCCCGCGCTGTATACACATCCAAAACTGAAATCTAATGCTGATGCTAAATTTGTATCGAAACGATAAGCTGACACACCGTAACAATGGCACCAGAGAGAGACATAAGCTGTCAGATCATTGAAAATGCCCTCTGTCAATTTTCTTTTCATGAATATATCAATATCAATAATGTTTGTTTTACTATTATCATTAATAATCAACTCCGTGTTTTTCTTTCTACGCCTCATTGCCCGTTACTCATTTTCTCTACCCTCCTCCCCTATCTCTCTCTCTCTATTTCCTCTCTCTCTTCGCAAGGAGAACGTAGCATCCCGCCTCTGTGTTCACTAGCAATCCCACTCTTCCAGCTCTTCGTCCTGTTCGCCCTCGTGGCTGTGGCCTGCGCCGCCCCCCGCCCCGATTCCCCTCCTTCCTACGGCCCCCCCGCCTATAAGGAGCCTGGCATGCCCTTCGACTTCGCCTACGCCGTCAAGGACGACTACACCGGCAACGACTTCGCCCACGACGAGACCAGCGACGGCAAAGTCACCTCGGGATCCTACCGCGTCCTCCTCCCCGACGGTCGCACCCAGATCGTCACCTTCACCGCCGACCACCACGCCGGATACGTCGCTAACGTCGCCTACGAGGGCGAGGCCTCCTACCCTGCAGCCAAGCCCGCCGCCTACGCCCCTCCTCCTCCCGCCTACGCCTAAACAGAAGGCCCTCTTACTTCGCCTGTGATATAATGCTATGCGTTTCACACCTGCCATCCACCTTCCGTTTTCCCAGCCCATCCAGCTCACTCCAAGCCCCTTGACTCCTTCGCCGTCACTCCCATCGTTCTCAGGACCTGCTCCTTGCCGCAGGCTCATTCCCGTTCCATATGCAGACGCTTGAGCGGCTCCTCCACGGCCTCGCTTGAGCGATTCCTACTCTCCAGATGCTTGTATTTATTGCAAATCATGCTTTTTTATTTTTTAATAAATACCGATATGTACAATGCCGTCGTTTCTTTCCTGACTATTTTCTTTGAAGGTATTATGGGGAATGGACTGAAATATATATATATATATATATTTTTTTTTTTTCAAAAATCAGATAGAGGACTAAGGAAAAAATACAGTAAATAGAAACGAAAAGCAGGGATACGTGTGCATGTGTGGACATGCGTGCGCATATATACAGATGCAGAAATGAAGATTCACAAATACAAACATCGATAGAGAGATGAACAGAGAGAAGGGAGGACAGGAAAAAGAGAAAGAGAGAA
>NW_028234407.1:20394948-20397448 GCF_977035675.1 Penaeus japonicus
CTCATGAGCGATAGCCGACATATATATATATAATATATATATATATATATATATATATATATCATATATACATTATATATATATATATATCATATATACATTATATATATATATATCATATATACATTATATATATATATATATCATATATACATTATATATATATATATATCATATATACATTATATATATATATATCATATATACATTATATATATATATATATTATATATATATGTATGTATGTATGTATGTATGTATATACACGCACATATATGTATATATATATATATATATATATATATATATATATATATATATATGGATGTGTGGGTATGTATGTATATGTATGTATATATGAACATATATATGCACACACATATAAATATAAATATATATATATATATATATATATATATATATATATATATATATATATATATATGTATATATTTATGTATGTATATGTATGTATATACACGCACATATGTATGTATATATATATATATATATATATATATATATATATATATATGTATATATGTATGTATGTATATGTATGTATATATGAACATATATATGCACACACATATAAATATATATATATATATATATATATATATATATATATATATATATATGTATATATGTATGTATGTATATGTATGTATATATGAACATATATATGCACACACATATAAATATATATATATATATATATATATATATATATATATATATATACATATATATAGTGAGAGAGAGATTTTGAGAATTTAGAGCACAGTGAAATCAATGTTGACAGACATAAGAATGGCAAGTATATTAATAAGTAAGTGTGTTTTTGCTCAAGTTTAAGCTGTCATTTGGAGAAGCCGTCATGTAGTTTAAAGTTTCTTAACATGTTTCCTTTTGCATTTTCACAAGATTCATTTAATCAGTGATCTAATTAATCAAGCGTAATTATCATTGCATTTCCAGTAATAATACCATCACTATTACCCAGATGATTGTTTCACCTTCGGCGAAGGATGACGAAATGGCCGGAGTCGAGGCGTATATAAGGCGCGGTTCCCTGACCACGACAGCACTCTTCGACGCTCTCTCCCATACAACATGTCTGCCAAGGTAAGCTGGCTCCCTTCATGACTGAGAAGTAATTCTGTTGTATATAGACCTAAAGCTCAAGTCTAAAGTCCGAGTTGATTTTTCATCTGAACGATAAGCCAAACACGAAGATATTAACACGTCGTAACAATGGCGACGGCTGGAATCATTAATTCGTAATAATGGCATCTCGACCAGGAGTGATACATTAGCTATCAAAGAATGTAATATCCATAAGAAAATAGTCAGTTTATCAATGTTTAGTGAATGAAAAGTGTTATCATTCCATGTTTTTATATGTCTTCACCCCTACCCTACTATTTCACTTCCACCCCTCTTCTCTCGTTCTCTCTTACTCTCTCTCTCTCTATATATATATACATATATATATATATCCATAAGGAAAATGCAGCATCCCTCCCCTGTGTTCATTAGCAATCCCACTCTTCCAGCTCTTCGTCCTGTTCGCCCTCGTGGCTGTGGCCTGCGCCGCCCCCCGCCCCGATTCCCCTCCTTCCTACGGCCCCCCCGCCTATAAGGAGCCTGGCATGCCCTTCGACTTCGCCTACGCCGTCAAGGACGACTACACCGGCAACGACTTCGCCCACGACGAGACCAGCGACGGCAAAGTCACCTCGGGATCCTACCGCGTCCTCCTCCCCGACGGTCGCACCCAGATCGTCACCTTCACCGCCGACCACCACGCCGGATACGTCGCTAACGTCGCCTACGAGGGCGAGGCCTCCTACCCTGCAGCCAAGCCCGCCGCCTACGCCCCTCCTCCTCCCGCCTACGCCTAAACAGAAGGCCCTCTTACTTCGCCTGTGATATAATGCTATGCGTTTCACACCTGCCATCCACCTTCCGTTTTCCCAGCCCATCCAGCTCACTCCAAGCCCCTTGACTCCTTCGCCGTCACTTCCAGCGTTCTCAGGACCTGCTCCTTGCCGCAGGCTCATTCCCGCTCCATATGCAGACGCTTGAGCGGCTCTTCCACGGTCTCGCTCGAGCGCTTCCCCTCCTTTCCCATACCTAATAGACGCTTGTATTTATTGTAAATTATGTTTTTTTTTTCCATTTTGTGAAATAAATACCGACATGTGTAATACCATCGTTTCTTTACTAGTTATGTTCTTATATAGAATGAACTGAAATATAATTCCTCTTTGTTTTTTCATTCCAAAAATCAAATATCGGAGGAAGAAACGAATGCAGTGTTAAGGAGAAACTAAACAGAAAATACAGGCAAAAGGGTTTGTGTGACTGCGTGTGTGTATGTAAAGAGAGGAAGGCGGACGGATAGGGTGAAAGAGAATGTGTGGGGCACTATAAAGACAGACAGATTGGTCGACAGCAAGAGGGTGAGGGTAATAAGAGAGGGATACAGAGCTAG
>NW_028234407.1:20399948-20402448 GCF_977035675.1 Penaeus japonicus
TATATATATATATATATATATGTATGTGTGTGTGTGTTTATGTATGTATATATACTTAAATATTTTTGTGCATATACATATATGCATATATATATATATATATATATATATATATATATATATATGTATATATATATATGTATATATGTATATATATACATATATATAATATGTATATGTATATATATACATACATATTTATATATGTGTATATATATGTATGTATACACACACACACACACACACACACACACATATATATATATATATATATATATATATATATATATATATATATATATATGTATGTATGTATGTATACATGCATACATTTATATATATATATAGATAGATAGATAGACATAGATATAGATATAGATATAGATATATACACAATTTTATATATATGTGTGTGTGTGTGTGTCTGTGTGTGTGCGTGTGTACGTGTGTGTATGTGTGTATAAGATAATGTATATGTATGTAAACATACATTAGTGTGTGTGTGTGTAGACAGACAGACAGATTAATGTATTTAGATAAGCAGACAGATACATCGCATGCGTCAAGTGGAATGAAGAGAGAGACAGATTGGCTTCCATTGCGTTGGCGCTTCAGACCTGTCAGCAGCTATGACCAGAAAAGCCTTTACAAAGCAAACGAAATTGGGGTCTCGGGAGAGAGAGAATGTTGTTTGAGAATTTATCATTTATTAAGCTGTCATTTGGAGAAGCCGTCATGTAGTTTAAAGTTTCTCAACATGTTTCCTTTTGCATTTTCACAAGATTCATCAGTGATCTAATTAATCAAGCGTAATTATCATTGCATTTCCAGTAATAATACCATCACTATTACCCAGATGATTGTTTCACCTTCGGCGAAGGATGACGAAATGGCCGGAGTCGAGGCGTATATAAGGCACGGTTCCCTGACCACGACAGCACTCTTCGACGCTCTCTCCCATACAACATGTCTGCCAAGGTAAGCTGGCTCCCTTCATGACTGAGAAGTAATTCTGTTGTATATAGACCTGAAGTTCAAGTTTAAAGTCCGAGTTGATTTTGCATCTGAACGATAAGCCAAACATGACGATATCAACACGTCGTAACATTCACTCTCTCTCTCTCTATATATATATATATATATATCCATAAGGAAAATGCAGCATCCCTCCCCTGTGTTCATTAGCAATCCCACTCTTCCAGCTCTTCGTCCTGTTCGCACTCGTGGCTGTGGCCTGCGCCGCCCCCCGCCCCGATTCCCCTCCTTCCTACGGCCCCCCCGCCTATAAGGAGCCTGGCATGCCCTTCGACTTCGCCTACGCCGTCAAGGACGACTACACCGGCAACGACTTCGCCCACGACGAGACCAGCGACGGCAAAGTCACCTCGGGATCCTACCGCGTCCTCCTCCCCGACGGTCGCACCCAGATCGTCACCTTCACCGCCGACCACCACGCCGGATACGTCGCTAACGTCGCCTACGAGGGCGAGGCCTCCTACCCTGCAGCCAAGCCCGCCGCCTACGCCCCTCCTCCTCCCGCCTACGCCTAAACAGAAGGCCCTCTTACTTCGCCTGTGATATAATGCTATGCGTTTCACACCTGCCATCCACCTTCCGTTTTCCCAGCCCATCCAGCTCACTCCAAGCCCCTTGACTCCTTCGCCGTCACTTCCAGCGTTCTCAGGACCTGCTCCTTGCCGCAGGCTCATTCCCGCTCCATATGCAGACGCTTGAGCGGCTCTTCCACGGTCTCGCTCGAGCGCTTCCCCTCCTTTCCCATTTATAGACGCTTGTATTTATTGTAAATTATGTTTTTTTCCCATTTTTAAAATAAATACTGACATGTGCAATTCTATTGTTTCTTTACTAGTTATGTCCTTAAATAGAATGAACTGAAATATAATTCCTCTTTGTTTTTTCATTCCAAAAATCAAATAGCCAAAAGGTTTGTTTGTGTGACTGCGTGTGCACATGTGTATGTAAAGAGAGGAAGGCGGACGGATAGGGTGAAAGAGAATGTGTGGGGCACTATAAAGACAGAACGATTGGTCGACAGCAAGAGGATGAGGGTAATAAGAGAGGAATACAGAGCTAGTAAGTATGGAAGGAGAAAATCAGAGACAGACATGAAGATAGATAAACACGGGACTGAAGTAGAGTGAAAAATAGAAACAGATAGAGACAGCGACGGAGAGATGAACCGAGAGAAGAATTTCCCTGCATGAGCCAGTGTCATCTCGTCAGTCTGACAAGATTTCGAGCTCTTTCCAGTTGCCAGAACGTTTATTGTCTCACTTCTCCACTTCACTTGTCCATGTTTCAATTCATCCTGTCTAGCAGTAGTCGAACTTTGCTAGATGCTGCTCTAGGTGTCCCGCTCTGCTTGCTGTTTGCCAGGTAATCTTTCCTTGTTATGAACGCGACCGTCCAAAAACATCTTGGATAAATGTACACATATACATACGCACACACACACACACATACAAATATATATATATAT